>NW_028166967.1:12500-31257 GCF_964263955.1 Coregonus lavaretus | reverse complement strand
GGGTTAGGGTTAGCGGATGTTCTTAGGATAAGAGAGAAACAGACAGACAGTGTAAGAGGGAGACATGGGTTAAGGTTAGAGGATTTCTAGGATACAGACAGTGAGAGGGAAATGGGTTAGGGTTAGAGGATGTTCTAGTATAAGAGAGAAACAGACAGACAGTGTAGAGGGAGACATGGGTTAGGGGAGGAGTTATAGAAAAAGTGACTAGGGTTGATGTTCTAGAATAGAAGAGAAACAACAGACAGTGAGAGGGAGACATGGGTTAGGGTGAGAGGATGTTCTAGGATTATAGAAGAGAAACAGACAGACAGTGGAGAGGGAGACATGGGTTAGGGTTAGGGGATGTTCTAGGATATAGAAGAGAAACAGACAGACAGTGGAGAGGGAGACATGGGTTAGGGTTAGAGGATGTTCTAGGATATAGAAGAGAAACAGACAGACAGTGGAGAGGGAGACATGGGTTAGGGTTAGAGGATGTTCTAGGATATAGAAGAGAAACAGACAGACAGTGGAGAGGGAGACATGGGTTAGGGTTAGGGGATGTTCTAGGATATAGAAGAGAAACAGACAGACAGTGGAGAGGAGACATGGGTTAGGGTTAGAGGATGTTCTAGGGATATAGAAGAGAAACAGACAGACAGTTTAGAGGGAGACATGGTGCTAGGGTTAGGGGATGTTCTAGGATATAGAAGAGAAACAGACAGACATGGAGAGGGAGACATGGGTTAGGGTTAGAGGATGTTCTAGGATATAGAAGAGAAACAGACAGACAGTGGAGAGGGAGACATGGGTTAGGGTTAGAGAGGATGTTCTAGGATATAGAAGAGAAACAGACAGACAGTGGAGAGGAGACATGGGTTAGGGTTAGAGGATGTTCTAGGATATAGAAGAGAAACAGACAGACAGTGGAGAGGGAGACATGGGTTAGGGTTAGAGGATGTTCTAGGATATAGAAGAGAAACAGACAGACAGTGGAGAGGGAGACATGGGTTAGGGTTAGAGGATGTTCTAGGATATAGAAGAGAAACAGACAGACAGTGGAGAGGGAGACATGGGTTAGGGTTAGGGGATGTTCTAGGATATAGAAGAGAAACAGACAGACAGTGGAGAGGGAGACATGGGTTAGGGTTAGAGGATGTTCTAGGATATAGAAGAGAAACAGACAGACAGTGTAGAGGGAGACATGGGGTAGGGTTAGGTGGATGTTCTAGGATATAGAAGAGAAACAGACAGACAGTGGAGAGGGAGACATGGGTTAGGGTTAGAGGATGTTCTAGGATATAGAAGAGAAACAGACAGACAGTGGAGAGGGAGACATGGGTTAGGGTTAGAGGATGTTCTAGGATATAGAAGAGAAACAGACAGACAGTGGAGAGGGAGACATGGTGTTAGGGTTAGGGGATGTTCTAGGATATAGAAGAGAAACAGACAGACAGTGTAGAGGGAGACATGGGTTAGGGTTAGAGGATGTTCTAGGATATAGAAGAGAAACAGACAGACAGTGGAGAGGGAGACATGGGTTAGGGTTAGAGGATGTTCTAGGATATAGAAGAGAAACAGACAGACAGTGGAGAGGGAGACATGGGTTAGGGTTAGGGGATGTTCTAGGATATAGAAGAGAAACAGACAGACAGTGGAGAGGGAGACATGGGTTAGGGTTAGAGGATGTTCTAGGATATAGAAGAGAAACAGACAGACAGTGTAGAGGGAGACATGTGTTAGGGTTAGGGGATGTTCTAGGATATAGAAGAGAAACAGACAGACAGTGGAGAGGGAGACATGGGTTAGGGTTAGAGGATGTTCTAGGATATAGAAGAGAAACAGACAGACAGTGGAGAGGGAGACATGGGTTAGGGTTAGAGGATGTTCTAGGATATAGAAGAGAAACAGACAGACAGTGGAGAGGGAGACATGGGTTAGGGTTAGAGGATGTTCTAGGATATAGAAGAGAAACAGACAGACAGTGAGAGGGAGACATGGGTTAGGGTTAGAGGATGTTCTAGGATATAGAAGAGAAACAGACAGACAGTGGAGAGGGAGACATGGGTTAGGGTTAGAGGATGTTCTAGGATATAGAAGAGAAACAGACAGACAGTGGAGAGGGAGACATGGGTTAGGGTTAGAGGATGTTCTAGGATATAGAAGAGAAACAGACAGACAGTGGAGAGGGAGACATGGGTTAGGGTTAGAGGATGTTCTAGGATATAGAAGAGAAACAGACAGACAGTGGAGAGGGAGACATGGGTTTGGGTTAGAGGATGTTCTAGGATATAGAAGAGAAACAGACAGACAGTGGAGAGGGAGCATGGGTTAGGGTTAGAGGATGTTCTAGGATATAGAAGAGAAACAGACAGACAGTGGAGAGGGAGACATGGGTTAGGGTTAGAGGATGTTCTAGGATATAGAAGAGAAACAGACAGACAGTGGAGAGGGAGACATGGGTTAGGGTTAGGGGATGTTCTAGGATATAGAAGAGAAACAGACAGACAGTGGAGAGGGAGACATGGGTTAGGGTTAGAGGATGTTCTAGGATATAGAAGAGAAACAGACAGACAGTGGAGAGGGAGACATGGGTTAGGGTTAGAGGATGTTCTAGGATATAGAAGAGAAACAGACAGACAGTGGAGAGGGAGACATGGGTTAGGGTTAGGGATGTTCTAGGATATAGAAGAGAAACAGACAGACAGTGGAGAGGGAGACATGGGTTAGGGTTAGAGGATGTTCTAGGATATAGAAGAGAAACAGACAGACAGTGGAGAGGGAGACATGGGTTAGGGTTAGAGGATGTTCTAGGATATAGAAGAGAAACAGACAGACAGTGTAGAGGGAGACATGGGTTAGGGTTAGAGGATGTTCTAGGATATAGAAGAGAAACAGACAGACAGTGGAGAGGGAGACATGGGTTAGGGTTAGAGGATGTTCTAGGATATAGAAGAGAAACAGACAGACAGTGGAGAGGGAGACATGGGTTAGGGTTAGGGGATGTTCTAGGATATAGAAGAGAAACAGACAGACAGTGGAGAGGGAGACATGGGTTAGGGTTAGAGGATGTTCTAGGATATAGAAGAGAAACAGACAGACAGTGGAGAGGGAGACATGGGTTAGGGTTAGAGGATGTTCTAGGATATAGAAGAGAAACAGACAGACAGTGGAGAGGGAGACATGGGTTAGGGTTAGAGGATGTTCTAGGATATAGAAGAGAAACAGACAGACAGTGGAGAGGGAGACATGGGTTAGGGTTAGAGGATGTTCTAGGATATAGAAGAGAAACAGACAGACAGTGGAGAGGGAGACATGGGTTAGGGTTAGAGGATGTTCTAGGATATAGAAGAGAAACAGACAGACAGTGGAGAGGGAGACATGGGTTAGGGTTAGAGGATGTTCTAGGATATAGAAGAGAAACAGACAGACAGTGAGAGGGCGACATGGGTTAGGGTTAGAGGATGTTCTAGGATATAGAAGAGAAACAGACAGACAGTGGAGAGGGAGACATGGGTTAGGGTTAGAGGATGTTCTAGGATATAGAAGAGAAACAGACAGACAGTGGAGAGGGAGACATGGGTTAGAGGATGTTCTAGGATATAGAAGAGAAACAGACAGACAGTGGAGAGGGAGACATGGGTTAGGGTTAGAGGATGTTCTAGGATATAGAAGAGAAACAGACAGACAGTGGAGAGGGAGACATGGGTTAGGGTTAGAGGATGTTCTAGGATATAGAAGAGAAACAGACAGACAGTGGAGAGGGAGACATGGGTTAGGGTTAGAGGATGTTCTAGGATATAGAAGAGAAACAGACAGACAGTGGAGAGGGAGACATGGGTTAGGGTTAGGGGATGTTCTAGGATATAGAAGAGAAACAGACAGACAGTGGAGAGGGAGACATGGGTTAGGGTTAGAGGATGTTCTAGGATATAGAAGAGAAACAGACAGACAGTGGAGAGGGAGACATGGGTTAGGGTTAGGGGATGTTCTAGGATATAGAAGAGAAACAGACAGACAGTGGAGAGGGAGACATGGGTTAGGGTTAGAGGATGTTCTAGGATATAGAAGAGAAACAGACAGACAGTGGAGAGGGAGACATGGGTTAGAGGGATGTTCTAGGATATAGAAGAGAAACAGACAGACAGTGTAGAGGGAGACATGGGTTAGGGTTAGAGGATGTTCTAGGATATAGAAGAGAAACAGACAGACAGTGGAGAGGGAGACATGGGTTAGGGTTAGAGGATGTTCTAGGATATAGAAGAGAAACAGACAGACAGTGGAGAGGGAGACATGGGTTAGGGTTAGAGGATGTTCTAGGATATAGAAGAGAACAGACAGACAGTGGAGAGGGAGACATGGGTTAGGGTTAGAGGATGTTCTAGGATATAGAAGAGAAACAGACAGACAGTGGAGAGGGAGACATGGGTTAGGGTTAGAGGATGTTCTAGGATATAGAAGAGAAACAGACAGACAGTGGAGAGGGAGACATGGGTTAGGGTTAGGGGATGTTCTAGGATATAGAAGAGAAACAGACAGACAGTGGAGAGGGAGACATGGGTTAGGGTTAGAGGATGTTCTAGGATATAGAAGAGAAACAGACAGACAGTGGAGAGGGAGACATGGGTTAGGGTTAGAGGATGTTCTAGGATATAGAAGAGAAACAGACAGACAGTGGAGAGGGAGACATGGGTTAGGGTTAGAGGATGTTCTAGGATATAGAAGAGAAACAGACAGACAGTGGAGAGGGAGACATGGGTTAGGGGTTAGAGGATGTTCTAGGATATAGAAGAGAAACAGACAGACAGTGGAGAGGGAGACATGGGTTATGTTAGAGGATGTTCTAGGATATAGAAGAGAAACAGACAGACAGTGGAGAGGGAGACATGGGTTAGGGTTAGAGGATGTTCTAGGATATAGAAGAGAAACAGACAGACAGTGGAGAGGGAGACATGGGTTAGGGTTAGGGGATGTTCTAGGATATAGAAGAGAAACAGACAGACAGTGGAGAGGGAGACATGGGTTAGGGTTAGAGGATGTTCTAGGATATAGAAGAGAAACAGACAGACAGTGGAGAGGGAGACATGGGTTAGGGTTAGAGGATGTTCTAGGATATAGAAGAGAAACAGACAGACAGTGGAGAGGGAGACATGGGTTAGGGTTAGGGATGTTCTAGGATATAGAAGAGAAACAGACAGACAGTGGAGAGGGAGACATGGGTTAGGGTTAGAGGATGTTCTAGGATATAGAAGAGAAACAGACAGACAGTGGAGAGGGAGACATGGGTTAGGGTTAGAGGATGTTCTAGGATATAGAAGAGAAACAGACAGACAGTGGAGAGGGAGACATGGGTTAGGGGATGTTCTAGGATATAGAAGAGAAACAGACAGACAGTGGAGAGGGAGACATGGGTTAGGGTTAGAGGATGTTCTAGGATATAGAAGAGAAACAGACAGACAGTGGAGAGGGAGACATGGGTTAGAGGATGTTCTAGGATATAGAAGAGAAACAGACAGACAGTGGAGAGGGAGACATGGGTTAGGGTTAGAGGATGTTCTAGGATATAGAAGAGAAACAGACAGACAGTGGAGAGGGAGACATGGGTTAGGGTTAGGGGATGTTCTAGGATATAGAAGAGAAACAGACAGACAGTGGAGAGGGAGACATGGGTTAGGGTTAGAGGATGTTCTAGGATATAGAAGAGAAACAGACAGACAGTGGAGAGGGAGACATGGGTTAGGGATGTTCTAGGATATAGAAGAGAAACAGACAGACAGTGGAGAGGGAGACATGGGTTAGGGTTAGAGGATGTTCTAGGATATAGAAGAGAAACAGACAGACAGTGGAGAGGGAGACATGGTGTTAGGGGATGTTCTAGGATATAGAAGAGAAACAGACAGACAGTGGAGAGGGAGACATGGGTTAGGGTTAGGGGATGTTCTAGGATATAGAAGAGAAACAGACAGACAGTGGAGAGGGAGACATGGGTTAGGGTTAGAGGATGTTCTAGGATATAGAAGAGAAACAGACAGACAGTGGAGAGGGAGACATGGGTTAGGGTTAGAGGATGTTCTAGGATATAGAAGAGAAACAGACAGACAGTGGAGAGGGAGACATGGGTTAGAGGATGTTCTAGGATATAGAAGAGAAACAGACAGACAGTGGAGAGGGAGACATGGGTTAGGGTTAGAGGATGTTCTAGGATATAGAAGAGAAACAGACAGACAGTGGAGAGGGAGACATGGGTTAGGGGATGTTCTAGGATATAGAAGAGAAACAGACAGACAGTGGAGAGGGAGACATGGTGTTAGGGTTAGAGGATGTTCTAGGATATAGAAGAGAAACAGACAGATAGTGGAGAGGGAGACATGGGTTAGGGTTAGAGGATGTTCTAGGATATAGAAGAGAAACAGACAGACAGTGGAGAGGGAGACATGGGTTAGGGGATGTTCTAGGATATAGAAGAGAAACAGACAGACAGTGGAGAGGGAGACATGGGTTAGGGTTAGAGGATGTTCTAGGATATAGAAGAGAAACAGACAGACAGTGGAGAGGGAGACATGGGTTAGGGGATGTTCTAGGATATAGAAGAGAAACAGACAGACAGTGGAGAGGGAGACATGGGTTAGGGTTAGGGGATGTTCTAGGATATAGAAGAGAAACAGAGACAGTGGAGAGGGAGACATGGGTTAGGGTTAGAGGATGTTCTAGGATATAGAAGAGAAACAGACAGACAGTGGAGAGGGAGACATGGGTTAGGGGATGTTCTAGGATATAGAAGAGAAACAGACAGACAGTGGAGAGGGAGACATGGGTTAGGGTTAGGGGATGTTCTAGGATATAGAAGAGAAACAGACAGACAGTGGAGAGGGAGACATGGGTTAGGGTTAGAGGATGTTCTAGGATATAGAAGAGAAACAGACAGACAGTGGAGAGGGAGACATGGGTTAGGGTTAGAGGATGTTCTAGGATATAGAAGAGAAACAGACAGACAGTGGAGAGGGAGACATGGGTTAGAGGATGTTCTAGGATATAGAAGAGAAACAGACAGACAGTGGAGAGGGAGACATGGGTTAGGGTTAGAGGATGTTCTAGGATATAGAAGAGAAACAGACAGACAGTGGAGAGGGAGACATGGGTTAGGGGATGTTCTAGGATATAGAAGAGAAACAGACAGACAGTGGAGAGGGAGACATGGTGTTAGGGTTAGAGGATGTTCTAGGATATAGAAGAGAAACAGACAGACAGTGGAGAGGGAGACATGGGTTAGGGTTAGAGGATGTTCTAGGATATAGAAGAGAAACAGACAGACAGTGGAGAGGGAGACATGGGTTAGGGTTAGAGGATGTTCTAGGATATAGAAGAGAAACAGACAGACAGTGGAGAGGGAGACATGGGTTAGGGTTAGGGGATGTTCTAGGATATAGAAGAGAAACAGACAGACAGTGGAGAGGGAGACATGGGTTAGGGTTAGGGGATGTTCTAGGATATAGAAGAGAAACAGACAGACAGTGGAGAGGGAGACATGGGTTAGGGTTAGGGGATGTCCTAGGATATAGAAGAGAAACAGACAGACAGTGGAGAGGGAGACATGGTGTTAGGGTTAGGGGATGTTCTAGGATATAGAAGAGAAACAGACAGACAGTGGAGAGGGAGACATGGTGTTAGGGTTAGGGGATGTTCTAGGATATAGAAGAGAAACAGACAGACAGTGGAGAGGGAGACATGGTGTTAGGGTTAGGGGATGTTCTAGGATATAGAAGAGAAACAGACAGACAGTGGAGAGGGAGACATGGGTTAGGGTTAGAGGATGTTCTAGGATATAGAAGAGAAACAGACAGACAGTGGAGAGGGAGACATGGTGTTAGGGTTAGAGGATGTTCTAGGATATAGAAGAGAAACAGACAGACAGTGGAGAGGGAGACATGGGTTAGAGGATGTTCTAGGATATAGAAGAGAAACAGACAGACAGTGGAGAGGGAGACATGGGTTAGAGGATGTTCTAGGATATAGAAGAGAAACAGACAGACAGTGGAGAGGGAGACATGGGTTAGAGGATGTTCTAGGATATAGAAGAGAAACAGACAGACAGTGGAGAGGGAGACATGGGTTAGGGGATGTTCTAGGATATAGAAGAGAAACAGACAGACAGTGGAGAGGGAGACATGGGTTAGGGTTAGAGGATGTTCTAGGATATAGAAGAGAAACAGACAGACAGTGGAGAGGGAGACATGGGTTAGGGTTAGAGGATGTTCTAGGATATAGAAGAGAAACAGACAGACAGTGGAGAGGGAGACATGGGTTAGGGGATGTTCTAGGATATAGAAGAGAAACAGACAGACAGTGGAGAGGGAGACATGGTGTTAGGGTTAGAGGATGTTCTAGGATATAGAAGAGAAACAGACAGACAGTGGAGAGGGAGACATGGGTTAGGGTTAGGGGATGTTCTAGGATATAGAAGAGAAACAGACAGACAGTGGAGAGGGAGACATGGGTTAGGGTTAGAGGATGTTCTAGGATATAGAAGAGAAACAGACAGACAGTGGAGAGGGAGACATGGGTTAGGGGATGTTCTAGGATATAGAAGAGAAACAGACAGACAGTGGAGAGGGAGACATGGTGTTAGGGTTAGGGGATGTTCTAGGATATAGAAGAGAAACAGACAGACAGTGGAGAGGGAGACATGGTGTTAGGGTTAGAGGATGTTCTAGGATATAGAAGAGAAACAGACAGACAGTGGAGAGGGAGACATGGGTTAGGGTTAGAGGATGTTCTAGGATATAGAAGAGAAACAGACAGACAGTGGAGAGGGAGACATGGGTTAGGGTTAGGGGATGTTCTAGGATATAGAAGAGAAACAGACAGACAGTGGAGAGGGAGACATGGGTTAGGGTTAGAGGATGTTCTAGGATATAGAAGAGAAACAGACAGACAGTGGAGAGGGAGGCATGGGTTAGGGTTAGGGGATGTTCTAGGATATAGAAGAGAAACAGACAGACAGTGGAGAGGGAGACATGGGTTAGGGTTAGGGGATGTTCTAGGATATAGAAGAGAAACAGACAGACAGTGGAGAGGGAGACATGGGTTAGGGTTAGAGGATGTTCTAGGATATAGAAGAGAAACAGACAGACAGTGGAGAGGGAGACATGGGTTAGGGTTAGAGGATGTTCTAGGATATAGAAGAGAAACAGACAGACAGTGGAGAGGGAGACATGGGTTAGGGGATGTTCTAGGATATAGAAGAGAAACAGACAGACAGTGGAGAGGGAGACATGGTGTTAGGGTTAGAGGATGTTCTAGGATATAGAAGAGAAACAGACAGACAGTGGAGAGGAGACATGGGTTAGGGTTAGAGGATGTTCTAGGATATAGAAGAGAAACAGACAGACAGTGGAGAGGGAGACATGGGTTAGGGTTAGAGGATGTTCTAGGATATAGAAGAGAAACAGACAGACAGTGGAGAGGGAGACATGGGTTAGGGTTAGGGGATGTTCTAGGATATAGAAGAGAAACAGACAGACAGTGGAGAGGGAGACATGGGTTAGGGTTAGGGATGTTCTAGGATATAGAAGAGAAACAGACAGACAGTGGAGAGGGAGACATGGGTTAGGGTTAGGGGATGTCCTAGGATATAGAAGAGAAACAGACAGACAGTGGAGAGGGAGACATGGTGTTAGGGTTAGGGGATGTTCTAGGATATAGAAGAGAAACAGACAGACAGTGGAGAGGGAGACATGGTGTTAGGGTTAGGGGATGTTCTAGGATATAGAAGAGAAACAGACAGACAGTGGAGAGGGAGACATGGTGTTAGGGTTAGGGGATGTTCTAGGATATAGAAGAGAAACAGACAGACAGTGGAGAGGGAGACATGGGTTAGGGTTAGAGGATGTTCTAGGATATAGAAGAGAAACAGACAGACAGTGGAGAGGGAGACATGGTGTTAGGGTTAGAGGATGTTCTAGGATATAGAAGAGAAACAGACAGACAGTGGAGAGGGAGACATGGGTTAGAGGATGTTCTAGGATATAGAAGAGAAACAGACAGACAGTGGAGAGGGAGACATGGGTTAGAGGATGTTCTAGGATATAGAAGAGAAACAGACAGACAGTGGAGAGGGAGACATGGGTTAGAGGATGTTCTAGGATATAGAAGAGAAACAGACAGACAGTGGAGAGGGAGACATGGGTTAGGGGATGTTCTAGGATATAGAAGAGAAACAGACAGACAGTGGAGAGGGAGACATGGGTTAGGGTTAGAGGATGTTCTAGGATATAGAAGAGAAACAGACAGACAGTGGAGAGGGAGACATGGGTTAGGGTTAGAGGATGTTCTAGGATATAGAAGAGAAACAGACAGACAGTGGAGAGGGAGACATGGGTTAGGGGATGTTCTAGGATATAGAAGAGAAACAGACAGACAGTGGAGAGGGAGACATGGTGTTAGGGTTAGAGGATGTTCTAGGATATAGAAGAGAAACAGACAGACAGTGGAGAGGGAGACATGGGTTAGGGTTAGGGGATGTTCTAGGATATAGAAGAGAAACAGACAGACAGTGGAGAGGGAGACATGGGTTAGGGTTAGAGGATGTTCTAGGATATAGAAGAGAAACAGACAGACAGTGGAGAGGGAGACATGGGTTAGGGGATGTTCTAGGATATAGAAGAGAAACAGACAGACAGTGGAGAGGGAGACATGGTGTTAGGGTTAGGGGATGTTCTAGGATATAGAAGAGAAACAGACAGACAGTGGAGAGGGAGACATGGTGTTAGGGTTAGAGGATGTTCTAGGATATAGAAGAGAAACAGACAGACAGTGGAGAGGGAGACATGGGTTAGGGTTAGGGGATGTTCTAGGATATAGAAGAGAAACAGACAGACAGTGGAGAGGGAGACATGGGTTAGGGTTAGAGGATGTTCTAGGATATAGAAGAGAAACAGACAGACAGTGGAGAGGGAGGCATGGGTTAGGGTTAGAGGATGTTCTAGGATATAGAAGAGAAACAGACAGACAGTGGAGAGGGAGACATGGGTTAGGGTTAGAGGATGTTCTAGGATATAGAAGAGAAACAGACAGACAGTGGAGAGGGAGGCATGGGTTAGGGTTAGGGGATGTTCTAGGATATAGAAGAGAAACAGACAGACAGTGGAGAGGGAGACATGGGTTAGGGTTAGGGGATGTTCTAGGATATAGAAGAGAAACAGACAGACAGTGGAGAGGGAGACATGGGTTAGGGTTAGAGGATGTTCTAGGATATAGAAGAGAAACAGACAGACAGTGGAGAGGGAGACATGGGTTAGGGTTAGAGGATGTTCTAGGATATAGAAGAGAAACAGACAGACAGTGGAGAGGGAGACATGGGTTAGGGTTAGAGGATGTTCTAGGATATAGAAGAGAAACAGACAGACAGTGGAGAGGGAGACATGGGTTAGGGTTAGAGGATGTTCTAGGATATAGAAGAGAAACAGACAGACAGTGGAGAGGGAGACATGGGTTAGGGTTAG
This sequence comes from Coregonus lavaretus, assembly GCF_964263955.1. Taxonomy (NCBI): domain Eukaryota; kingdom Metazoa; phylum Chordata; class Actinopteri; order Salmoniformes; family Salmonidae; genus Coregonus; species Coregonus lavaretus. The sequence continues at coordinate 19,774 of NW_028166967.1, read as the reverse complement.
AGGATGTTCTAGGATATAGAAGAGAAACAGACAGACAGTGGAGAGGGAGACATGGGTTAGGGTTAGAGGATGTTCTAGGATATAGAAGAGAAACAGACAGACAGTGTAGAGGGAGACATGGGTTAGGGTTAGAGGATGTTCTAGGATATAGAAGAGAAACAGACAGACAGTGGAGAGGGAGACATGGGTTAGGGTTAGAGGATGTTCTAGGATATAGAAGAGAAACAGACAGACAGTGGAGAGGGAGACATGGGTTAGGGTTAGAGGATGTTCTAGGATATAGAAGAGAAACAGACAGACAGTGGAGAGGGAGACATGGGTTAGGGTTAGAGGATGTTCTAGGATATAGAAGAGAAACAGACAGACAGTGGAGAGGGAGACATGGGTTAGGGTTAGAGGATGTTCTAGGATATAGAAGAGAAACAGACAGACAGTGTAGAGGGAGACATGGGTTAGAGGATGTTCTAGGATATAGAAGAGAAACAGACAGACAGTGGAGAGTAACTCACGCCTCCTTGTAGTATAGTATGAATGAGATGAGGTCTCTGTAGTCTGGGGGTCTGTAGCGCTGCCAGGTCACTTTAATACGGTTAGACGTCGTCCTGTTGGACTTGAACCGCAAGATCTTACTCTCACCTGGAGAATACAACCAATCACAAAGTCTGTTCACCTGGAGAATACAACCAATCACACAGTCTGTTCACCTGGAGAACACAACCAATCACAGTCTGTTCACCTGGAGAATACAACCAATCACAGTCTGTTCACCTGGAGAATACAACCAATCACAGTCTGTTCACCTGGAGAATACAACCAATCACACAGTCTGTTCACCTGGAGAATACAACCAATCACAGTCTGTTCACCTGGAGAATACAACCAATCACAGTCTGTTCACCTGGAGAACACAACCAATCACACAGTCTGTTCACCTGGAGAATACAACCAATCACACAGTCTGTTCACCTGGAGAATACAACCAATCACACAGTCTGTTCACCTGGAGAATACAACCAATCACACAGTCTGTTCACCTGGAGAATACAACCAATCACAGTCTGTTCACCTGGAGAACACAACCAATCACAGTCTGTTCACCTGGAGAACACAACCAATCACAGTCTGTTCACCTGGAGAATACAACCAATCACAGTCTGTTCACCTGGAGAACACAACCAATCACACAGTCTGTCCACCTGGAGAACACAACCAATCACAGTCTGTTCACCTGGAGAACACAACCAATCACATAGTCTGTTCACCTGGAGAATACAACCAATCACACAGTCTGTTCACCTGGAGAACACAACCAATCCCACTGATCAGCCCTAATCCTCCAGGTGCTTAGATATATCTAATCAAACCAGCCCTTATATTGAATCAGTGGTAAGAGCAGAGAAAATATCATTTTGGTTTGTTTACAGAATTTGCTGTAGGGGGCAATATGGTGTGGGCTGAAACATGCAGAATATAGCTATAGTTTCAACGAATGAACATGGCTGAAACATGCAGAATATAGCTACTGTTTCAACGAATGAACATAGGCTGAAACATGCAGAATATAGCTATTGTTTCAACGAATGAACATGGCTGAAACATGCAGAATATAACTACTGTTTCAACGAATGAACATGGCTGAAACATGCAGAATATAGCTACTGTTTCAACGAATGAACATAGGCTGAAACATGCAGAATATAGCTACTGTTTCAACGAATGAACATAGGCTGAAACATGCAGAATATAGCTATTGTTTCAACGAATGAACATGGCTGAAACATGCAGAATATAACTACTGTTTCAACGAATGAACATAGGCTGAAACATGCAGTATATAGCTATTGTTTCAACGAATGAACATAGGCTGAAACATGCAGAATATAGCTATTGTTTCAACGAATGAACATGGCTGAAACATGCAGAATATAACTACTGTTTCAACGAATGAACATGGCTGAAACATGCAGAATATAGCTACTGTTTCAACGAATGAACATAGGCTGAAACATGCAGTATATAGCTATAGTTTCAACGAATGAACATGGCTGAAACATGCAGTATATAGCTATTGTTTCAACGAATGAACATGGCTGAAACATGCAGTATATAGCTATTGTTTCAACGAATGAACATGGCTGAAACATGCAGTATATAGCTATTGTTTCAACGAATGAACATGGCTGAAACATGCAGTATATAGCTATTATTTCAACAAATGAACATGGCTGAAACATGCAGTATATAGCTATTGTTTCAACGAATGAACATGGCTGAAACATGCAGTATATTGCTATTGTTTCAACGAATGAACATGGCTGAAACATGCATTATATAGCTATTGTTTCAACGAATGAACATGGCTGAAACATGCAGTATATAGCTATTGTTTCAACGAATGAACATGGCTGAAACATGCAGTATATTGCTATTGTTTCAATGAATGAACATGGCTGAAACATGCAGTATACAGCTATTGTTTCAATGATTGAACATGTCATCATTGTATAATGACTTTAGGGTTAATGTACATAATGTACCGCACTGCTGCTATATGTATAGTATAAAGTATAGTATCGTAGAGCTGTATAGTATAAAGTATAGTATCGTAAAGCTGTATAGTATTTTATTATATAAATCTAGTATAATAGAGCTGTATAGTTTAGTACAGTATAATATAAAATATAATATCATAGAGCTGTATAGTATAATATAAAGTATAGTATAATAGAGCTGTGTAGTACAGTATAGTATAATATAAAGTATAGTATCATAGAGCTGTGTAGTACAGTATAGTATAATATAAAGTATAATATCATAGAGCTGTATAGTACAGTAAAATATAATATAAAGTATAGTTTCATAGAGCTGTATAGTACAGTATAGTATAATATAAAGTATAGTATCATAGAGCTGTGTAGTACAGTATAGTATAATATAAAGTATAATATCATAGAGCTGTATAGTATAGTATAATATAATATAAAGTATAATATCATAGAGCTGTGTAGTACAGTATAGTATAATATAAAGTACAATATCATAGAGCTGTATAGTATAGTACAGTATAATATAATATAAAGTATAGTATCATAGAGCTGTATAGTACAGTATAGTATAATATAAAGTATAGTATCATAGAGCTGTATAGTATAGTACAGTACAGTATAATATAATATAAAGTATAGTATCATAGAGCTGTGTAGTACAGTATAGTATAATATAAATCATAAATACCCACATGTACATATTACCTCAACTAGCCGGTGCCCCCGCACATTGACTATGCAACGGTACCCCCCTGTATATATAGCCTCCCTACTGTCACTTTATTCTATTGTATATATAGCCTCCCTACTGTCACTTTATTTTTTACTTCTGCTCTTTTTTTCTCAACACTTTTTTGTTGTTGTTTTATTCTTACTTTTTTGTTTAAAATAAATGCACTGTTGGTTAAGGGCTGTAAGTAAGCATTTCACTGTAATGTCTGCACCTGTTGTATTCGGCGCATGTGACCAATAAAATTTGATTTGATTTGATTTGATTTGATAAAGTATAATATCATAGAGCTGTATAGTACAGTATAGTATAATATAAAGTATAGTATCATAGAGCTGTATAGTACAGTATAATATAAAGTATAGTATCATATAGCTGTATAGTATAGTACAATACAGTACAGTATAATATAAAGTATAGTATCATAGAGCTGTGTAGTACAGTATAGTATAATATAAAGTATAATATCATAGAGCTGTGTAGTACAGTATAATATAATATAAAGTATAGTATCATAGAGCTGTGTAGTACAGTATAATATAATATAAAGTATAGTATCATAGAGCTGTGTAGTACAGTATAATATAATATAAAGTATAGTATCATAGAGCTGTGTAGTACAGTATAATATAATATAAAGTATAGTATCATAGAGCTGTGTAGTACAGTATAATATAATATAAAGTATAGTATCATAGAGCAGTGTAGTACAGTATAATATAAAGTATAATATCATAGAGCAGTGTAGTACAGTATAATATAATATAAAGTATAGTATCATAGAGCTGTGTAGTACAGTATAATATAAAGTATGGTATCGTACAGCTAGCTCGGTCTCCGTTGTTCCTGAAGTCGTCCTCTTCAAACTTCTCTGTGATGCCCGTCCTCTGCCACATCTTACGGATCTCCGACATGCAGAGTTTAGGGTTGGATCGGAAGAACAGTTTCCCGGCCCGGATGGTCAGGTTGTGCTGGGTCCAATCCCACAGGAACTGGAGGTGCTGATTGTCTACTGCATGGAACGCATACATGCTGAGGGGATTGGGGGGGGGAGAAAGAGGAGAGAGGTAGAGAGAGGTAGAGAGAGGGGGAGAGAGAGAGAGAGGTAGAGAGAGGGGGAGAGAGAGAGGTAGAGAGAGGGGGAGAGGTAGAGAGAGGGGGAGAGAGAGAGAGAGGTAGAGAGAGGGGGAGAGAGAGAGAGAGAGGTAGAGAGAGGGGGAGAGAGAGAGAGAGAGAGGGAGAGAGAGGGAGAGAGAGAGGGAGAGAGAGGGAGAGAGAGAGAGGGAGAGAGAGGTAGAGGGAGAGAGAGGTAGAGGGAGAGAGAGGTAGAGGGAGAGAGAGGGAGAGAGAGGTAGAGGGAGAGAGAGGGAGAGGGAGGGAGAGGGAGAGGGAGGTAGGGGGAGAGAGCGGGAACAGAAATATCGATTAGATTGCGTAACCTCACTGTCTTTAATATGTACTGATTAGGTTGTGTAACCTCACTGTCTTTAATATGTACTGATTAGGTTGTGTAACATCACTGTCTTTAATATGTACTGATTAGGTTGTGTAACCTCACTGTCTTTAATATGTACTGATTAGGTTGTGTAACATCACTGTCTTTAATATGTACTGATTAGGTTGTGTAACATCACTGTCTTTAATATGTACTGATTAGGTTGTGTAACATCACTGTCTTTAATATGTACTGATTAGGTTGTGTAACATCACTGTCTTTTATATGTACTGATTAGGTTGTGTAACATCACTGTCTTTAATATGTACTGATTAGGTTGTGTAACATCACTGTCTTTAATATGTACTGATTAGGTTGTGTAACATCACTGTCTTTAATATGTACTGATTAGGTTGTGTAACATCACTGTCTTTAATATGTACTGATTAGGTTGTGTAACCTCACTGTCTTTAATATGTACTGATTAGGTTGTGTAACATCACTGTCTTTAATATGTACTGATTAGGTTGTGTAACCTCACTGTCTTTAATATGTACTGATTAGGTTGCGTAACATCACTGTCTTTAATATGTACTGATTAGGTTGCGTAACATCACTGTCTTTAATATGTACTGATTAGGTTGTGTAACATCACTGTCTTTAATATGTACTGATTAGGTTGCGTAACATCACTGTCTTTAATATGTACTGATTAGGTTGCGTAACATCACTGTCTTTAATATGTACTGATTAGGTTGTGTAACATCACTGTCTTTAATATGTACTGATTAGGTTGTGTAACATCACTGTCTTTAATATGTACTGATTAGGTTGTGTAACATCACTGTCTTTAATATGTACTGATTAGGTTGTGTAACATCACTGTCTTTAATATGTACTGATTAGGTTGTGTAACATCACTGTCTTTAATATGTACTGATTAGGTTGCGTAACATCACTGTCTTTAATATGTACTGATTAGGTTGCGTAACATCACTGTCTTTAATATGTACTGATTAGGTTGCGTAACATCACTGTCTTTAATATGTACTGATTAGGTTGCGTAACATCACTGTCTTTAATATGTACTGATTAGGTTGTGTAACATCACTGTCTTTAATATGTACTGATTAGGTTGTGTAACATCACTGTCTTTAATATGTAATGATTAGGTTGTGTAACATCACTGTCTTTAATATGTACTGATTAGGTTGTGTAACCTCACTGTCTTTAATATGTACTGATTAGGTTGTGTAACCTCACTGTCTTTAATATGTACTGATTAGGTTGTGTAACATCACTGTCTTTAATATGTACTGATTAGGTTGTGTAACATCACTGTCTTTAATATGTACTGATTAGGTTGTGTAACATCACTGTCTTTAATATGTACTGATTAGGTTGTGTAACATCACTGTCTTTAATATGTACTGATTAGGTTGTGTAACATCACTGTCTTTAACGCGTACTGCAGTCATTGGGTCCTAACATTCAGATGATCAACGGCCACTAACCTGGAGTCTGCTTTCACCCTTTATTATTATTATTATATTACACTCAATCTGGTTTCATCCTGCCTGTCCAGACCAGGACCAGAGGAGAGGGACAGATTTAACAGGCCAAACGGGGAGAGAAGAGAGAAAATGAGAGAGGAGAGGATCGAGGAGGAGCAGTAGAACTATAGAACTTGAACCACTAGTTCCGTGAGGACTCAGGACCGGCAGGAATGCAGTGAGCCTTGGACAGTTACAATCTTGAGCAGATAACTTTGTAATAAGAGAGAGACAAGGCCGAGGGGAAGTGGAGAGGGGGAGGACGGGGGAGGAGAGGTGGGGGTTAGGCCGAGGGGAAGTGGAGAGGGGGAGGACGGGTGAGGAGAGGTGGGGGTTAGGCCGAGGGGAAGTGGAGAGGGGGAGGACGGGTGAGGAGAGGTGGGGGTTAGGCCAAGGCCCTCTCGTGATCTCAGATGCCATTTTTGAAAACTTTCCATTGGCTCAGTGAGGTTGAGGTGGTCCATTAGAGAGAGCAACGAAGGAGCAGAAAAACAAGGTCGTACTATCTAGGCTTGTCCTGGCTGAGTCATCTCTTCCAGGTCACCACACAAGGTCACACTATCTAGGCTTGTCCAAGGTCATATTATCTTGGCTGAGCCATCTCCACAGAGAGTCAGGACACCCGTTTAACGTCCCATCCGAAAGACGGCACCCTACACAGGGCAATGTCCCCAATCACTGCCCTGGGGAATTGGGATATTTTGGGGGGGACCAGAGGACAGAGTGCCTCCTACTGGCCCTCCAACACCACTTCCATCAGCATCTGGTCTCCCATCCAGGGACCTCCTACTGGCCCTCCAACACCACTTCCAGCAGCATCTGGTCTCCCATCCAGGGACCTCCTACTGGCCCTCCAACACCACTTCCAGCAGCATCTGGTCTCCCATCCAGGGACCTCCTACTGGCCCTCCAACACCACTTCCATCAGCATCTGGTCTCCCATCCAGGGACCTCCTACTGGCCCTCCAACACCACTTCCAGCAGGATCTGGTCTCCCATCCAGGGACCTC
>NW_028166967.1:5000-10000 GCF_964263955.1 Coregonus lavaretus | reverse complement strand
GGGTGGGGAGTTATTGGTCCTCCATTACAAAGCTGACAGCCTCAAACTAGCAGTCACATGAGCACCTTGCTTTTCTATATAGAGAAGAACATTCCAGATGTCAATGTAGCATTTTATTATGTCTGTGTGAGTGTCTGTGGATCCGTGTGTGTGTATTAGTGTGTGTGTGTATTAGTGTGAGTGTATTAATGTGTGTGTATTAGTGTGTGTGTATTAATATGTGTGTATTAGTGTGTGTGTATTAGTGTGTGTGTATTAGTGTGTGTGTATAATGTGTGTGTATTAGTGTGTGTGTATTAGTGTGTGTGTATTAGTGTGTGTGTATTAGTGTGTGTGTGTGTGTATTAGTGTGTGTGTATTAGTGTGTGTGTATTAGTGTGTGTGTGTGTGTGTGTATTAGTGTGTGTGTGTGTATTAGGGTGTGTGTGTATTAGTGTGTGTGTGTATTAGTGTGTGTGTGTATTAGTGTGTGTGTGTATTAGTGTGTGTGTGTATTAGTGTGTGTGTATTAGTGTGTGTGTGTATTAGTGTGTGTGTATTAGTGTGTGTGTATTAGTGTGTGTGTATTAGTGTGTGTGTGTATTAGTGTGTGTGTGTATTAGTGTGTGTGTATTAGTGTGTGTGTATTAGTGTGTGTGTATTAGTGTGTGTGTGTATTAGTGTGTGTGTATTAGTGTGTGTGTATTAGTGTGTGTGTATTAGTGTGTGTGTGTATTAGTGTGTGTGTATTAGTGTGTGTGTATTAGTGTGTGTGTGTATTCGTGTGTGTGTATTAGTGTGTGTGTGTATTAGTGTGTGTGTATTAGTGTGTGTGTGTGTATTAGTGTGTGTGTGTGTATTAGTGTGTGTTAACATACTCCTCCACCAGATCCTCTCCGTTGATGAAGCGGAGGCTCTTGAGGAAGGACAGGGAGCCCAGCGTCTGTGAGTGTCTGATTCTCACGTAGCCCGTCACTGTCTGGATCAACCCCATGAAACTCTCCAGCTCGTACCCCATGTTCTCTAGAGGAGAGGAGACAGAGAGAACGGAGGAGTTGGTTAGGACAAAGCATTTAGATAGAAACGTAGCCTGTCCCTGTTCTCTGGAAGAGGGGAGGGGAGTAGAGAGGCCTGATATATAATATACCCTACTATAACAGGTACTGATATATAATATACCCTACTATAACAGGTACTGATATATAATATACCCTACTATAACAGGTACTGATATATAATATACCCTACTATAACAGGTACTGATATATAATATACCCTACTATAACAGGTACTGATATATAATATACCCTACTATAACAGGTACTGATATATAATATACCCTACTATAACAGGTACTGATATATAATATACCCTACTATAACAGGTACTGATATATAATATACCCTACTATAACAGGTACTGATATATAATATACCCTACTATAACAGGTACTGATATATAATATACCCTACTATAACGGGTACTAAATATATAATATACCCTACTATAACGGGTACTGATATATAATATACACTACTATAACAGGTACTGATATATAATATACCCTACTATAACGGGTACTGATATATAATATACCCTACTATAACAGGTACTGATATATAATATACCCTACTATAACAGGTACTGATATATAATATACCCTACTATAACAGGTACTGATATATAATATACCCTACTATAACAGGTACTGATATATAATATACCCTACTATAACGGGTACTGATATATAATATACCCTACTATAACAGGTACTGATATATAATATGCCCTACTATAACGGGTACTGATATATAATATACCCTACTATAACGGGTACTGATATATAATATACCCTACTATAACAGGTACTGATATATAATATACCCTACTATAACAGGTACTGATATATAATATACCCTACTATAACAGGTACTGATATATAATATACCCTACTATAACAGGTACTGATATATAATATACCCTACTATAACAGGTACTGATATATAATATACCCTACTATAACAGGTACTGATATATAATATACCCTACTATAACAGGTACTGATATATAATATACCCTACTATAACAGGTACTGATATATAATATACCCTACTATAACGGGTACTAAATATATAATATACCCTACTATAACGGGTACTGATATATAATATACACTACTATAACAGGTACTGATATATAATATACCCTACTATAACGGGTACTGATATATAATATACCCTACTATAACAGGTACTGATATATAATATACCCTACTATAACAGGTACTGATATATAATATACCCTACTATAACAGGTACTGATATATAATATACCCTACTATAACAGGTACTGATATATAATATACCCTACTATAACGGGTACTGATATATAATATACCCTACTATAACAGGTACTGATATATAATATGCCCTACTATAACGGGTACTGATATATAATATACCCTACTATAACGGGTACTGATATATAATATACCCTACTATAACAGGTACTGATATATAATATACCCTACTATAACAGGTACTGATATATAATATACCCTACTATAACAGGTACTGATATATAATATACCCTACTATAACAGGTACTGATATATAATATACCCTACTATAACAGGTACTGATATATAATATACCCTACTATAACGGGTACTGATATATAATATACCCTACTATAACGGGTACTGATATATAATATACCCTACTATAACGGGTACTAAATATATAATATACCCTACTATAACGGGTACTGATATATAATATACACTACTATAACAGGTACTGATATATAATATACCCTACTATAACGGGTACTGATATATAATATACCCTACTATAACAGGTACTGATATATAATATACCCTACTATAACAGGTACTGATATATAATATACCCTACTATAACGGGTACTGATATATAATATGCCCTACTATAACGGGTACTGATATATAATATACCCTACTATAACAGGTACTGATATATAATATACCCTACTATAACAGGTACTGATATATAATATACCCTACTATAACAGGTACTGATATATAATATACCCTACTATAACAGGTACTGATATATAATATACCCTACTATAACGGGTACTGATATATAATATACCCTACTATAACAGGTACTGATATATAATATACCCTACTATAACAGGTACTGATATATAATATACCCTACTATAACAGGTACTGATATATAATATACCCTACTATAACGGGTACTGATATATAATATACCCTACTATAACGGGTACTGATATATAATATACCCTACTATAACAGGTACTGATATATAATATACCCTACTATAACAGGTACTGATATATAATATACCCTACTATAACAGGTACTGATATATAATATACCCTACTATAACGGGTACTGATATATAATATACCCTACTATAACGGGTACTGATATATAATATACCCTACTATAACGGGTACTGATATATAATATTCCCTACTATAACGGGTACTGATATATAATATACCCTACTATAACAGGTACTGATATATAATATACCCTACTATAACGGGTACTGATATATAATATACCCTACTATAACGGGTACTGATATATAATATACCCTACTATAACGGGTACTGATATATAATATACCCTACTATAACGGGTACTGATATATAATATACCCTACTATAACGGGTACTGATATATAATATACCCTACTATAACGGGTACTGATATATAATATACCCTACTATAACGGGTACTGATATATAATATACCCTACTATAACAGGTACTGATATATAATATACCCTACTATAACAGGTACTGATATATAATATACCCTACTATAACAGGTACTGATATATAATATACCCTACTATAACAGGTACTGATATATAATATACCCTACTATAACAGGTACTGATATATAATATACCCTACTATAACAGGTACTGATATATAATATACCCTACTATAACAGGTACTGATATATAATATACCCTACTATAACAGGTACTGATATATAATATACCCTACTATAACAGGTACTGATATATAATATACCCTACTATAACGGGTACTGATATATAATATACCCTACTATAACGGGTACTGATATATAATATACCCTACTATAACGGGTACTGATATATAATATACCCTAATATAACAGGTACTGATATATAATATACCCTACTAGGTACTGATATATAATATAGCCTCCTAGGTACTAATATATAATATATACTACTATAACAGGTACTTACGTCCTCTGCGGATGTTGATGTGTAGGTTGCCCTTGATGACGGTACATCCCTTCAGAGACTGGGCCGTGTCCACAGAGTCAATGACCTTCTCCTCACAGATCTTATCACACAGGCCGTCACACGCACTGCAGAACATCCTGGAGATGGGGTTAAAGGAACAGTGGTCAGAGACAGAACATCCTGGAGACGGGGTTAAAGGAACAGTGGTCAGAGACAGAACATCCTGGAGACGGGGTTAAAGGAACAGTCGTCAGAGACAGAACATCCTGGAGACGGGGTTAAAGGAACAGTGGTCAGAGACAGAACATCCTGGAGACGGGGTTAAAGGAACAGTGGTCAGAGACAGAACATCCTGGAGACGGGGTTAAAGGAACAGTGGTCAGAGACAGAACATCCTGGAGACGGGGTTAAAAGAACAGTCGTCAGAGACAGAACATCCTGGAGATGGGGTTAAAGGAACAGTGGTCAGAGACAGAACATCCTGGAGATGGGGTTAAAGGAACAGTGGTCAGAGACAGAACATCCTGGAGATGGGGTTAGAGGAACAGTCGTCAGAGACAGAACATCCTGGAGACGGGGTTAAAGGAACAGTGGTCAGAGACAGAACATCCTGGAGATGGGGTTAAAGGAACAGTGGTCAGAGACAGAACATCCTGGAGACGGGGTTAAAGGAACAGTGGTCAGAGACAGACATAAAACATACCATATACTGAACAAAAACATAAACGCAACATGCAACAATTTCAAAGATTTTAC
>NW_028166968.1:2500-16125 GCF_964263955.1 Coregonus lavaretus | reverse complement strand
CTGAGACTGCTCTTCTCTGTGTCACAGAGACTCTCCGCACTGCTAAAGCTAACTCTCTCTCCTCTGCTCTTGTCCTTCTAGACCTGTCTGCTGCCTTTGATACTGTGAACCATCAGATCCTCCTCTCCACCCTCTCCGAAATGGGCATCTCCGGCGCGGCTCACTCCTGGATTGCGTCCTACCTGACCGGTCGCTCCTACCAAGTGGCGTGGCGGGAAGCTGTCTCCGCACCACGTGCTCTCACCACTGGTGTCCCCCAGGGATCGGTTCTGGGCCCTCTCCTTTTCTCCCTATACACCAAGTCACTTGGCTCTGTCATATCCTCACATGGCCTTTCCTATCATTGCTACGCTGACGATACACAACTAATCTTCTCCTTTCCCCCTTCTGATAACCAGGTGGCGAATCGCATCTCTGCATGTCTGGCAGACATATCAGTATGGATGACGGATCACCACCTCAAGCTGAACCCTGGCAAGACGGAGCTGCTCTTCCTCCCCGGGAAGGACTGCCCGTTCCATGATCTCGCCATCACGGTAGACAACTCCGCTGTGTCCTCCTCCCAGAGTGCGAAGAGCCTAGGCGTGACCCTGGACAACACCCTGTCGTTCTCCGCCAACATCAAGGCGGTGACCTCTCCTGCAGGTTCATGCTCTACAACATTCGGAGAGTGCGACCCTGCCTTACACAGGAAGCGGCGCAGGTCCTGGTCCAGGCACTTGTCATCTCCCGTCTGGACTACTGCAACTCGCTGTTGGCTGGGCTCCCTGCCTGTGCCATTAAACCCTACAACTCATCCAGAATGCCGCAGCCCCGTCTGGTGTTCAACCTTCCCAAGTTCTCTCACGTCACCCCCCTCCTCCGCACACCTCCACTGGCTTCCAATTGAAGCTCGCATCCGCTACAAGACCATGGTGCTTGCCTTTGGAGCAGTGAGGGGAACGGCACCCCTGTACCTTCAGGCTCTGATCAGTCCTACACCCAAACGAGGACATTGCGTTCATCCACCTCTGGCCTGCTGGCTCCCCTTCCTCTGCGGAAGCACAGCTCCCCCTCAGCCCAGTCAAAACTGTTCGCTGCTCTGGCACCCCAATGGTGGAACAAGCTCCCTCACGACGCCAGGACAGCGGAGTCACTCACCACCTTCCGGAGACATTTGAAACCCCACCTCTTTAAGGAATACCTGGGATAGGCTAAAGTATTCCTTCTAACCCCCCCCCCCCCCCAAATTGTAAAGTGGTTATCCCACTGGCTATAGGGTGAACGCACCAATTTGTGAGTCGCTCTGGCTAAGAGCGTCTGCTAAATGACGTTAATGTGCCCTTGAGCAAGGCACTTAACCCTAATTGCTCCTGTAAGTCGCTCTGGTTAAGAGCGTCTGCTAAATGACTAAAATGTAAAATGTAAATAAACTCCCTTATCTACTGGGTGAAAAACCACAGTGTGCCATCACAGCTGTAGATTTGTGACATGTTGCCACAAGAAAAGGGCAACCAGTGAAGAACAAACAGCATTGTAAAAACAACCCATATATGTTTATTTATTTTCCCATTTGTACTATTTGCACATTGTTACAACACTGTATATACACATAATATGACATTTGAAATGTCTTTATTCTTTTGGAACTTCTGAGTGTAATGTTTACTGTTAATATTTATTGTATATTTCACTTTTGTTTACTATCTACTTCACTTGCTTTGGCAATGTTAACATACGTTTCCCATGCCAATAAAGCCCTTGAATTGAATTGAAATGTAATTGGAGAGAGAGAGAGAGAGAGAGAGAGAGAGAGAGAGAGAAGAGAGAGAAGAGAGAGAGAGAGAGAGAGAGAGAGAGAGAGAGAGAGAGAGAGAGAGAGAGAGAGAGAGAGAGAGAGAGAGATAGAGAGAGAGAGAGAGAGAGAGAGAGAGAGAGAGAGAGAGAGAGAGAGAGAGAGAGAGAGAGAGAGAGAGAGAGAGAGAGAGAGGGAGCGAGAGAGAGAGAGAGAGGAGCGAGGGAGAGGATGAGGATGAGAGAGAGAGAGAGAGAGAGAGAGAGAGAGAGAGAGAGAGAGAGAGAGAGAGAGAGAGAGAGAGAGAGAGAGAGAGATAGAGAAAGGGAAGTGAGAGAGAAATAGACAGAAACAGAGAAAAAAGAGAGACAAGAGAGAGAGAGAGAGAGACAGAGACAGAGAGTAAAGGCCATTATTAGAGTCATTCTGCATTTTGGGCGATGCTGGAATGGGAATTGTGCGACCTGCCGCTGACCGATATGAGCTCTTTCAAGCAAATAAATAAACAGAAAATAAATAGATAACTGCAGTTTAAATTAAAACAATCAATCAAAGAAAGAATGTGAGGGAAAGTGAAAAAGGGAGCGAGAGAGAGAAAATGGGAGAGTGCAGAACGTGCCCATTATGATGGTGATAGGGGTATTATTTCTGTCTGGGGGAAATACGAGGGCATAGCTCAGCCATGTGTGTGTGGGTGTGTATTTGTGTGTGTATTTGTGTGTGTGTGTGTTTGTGTGTGTGTATTTGTGTGTGCGTGTGTTTGTGTGTGTGTATTTGTGTGTGCGTGTGTTTGTGTGTGTGTATTTTGTGTGTGCGTGTGTTTGTGTGTGTGTATTTGTGTGTGTATTTGTGTGTGCATGTGTTTGTGTGTGCATGTGTTTGTGTGTGTGTATTTGTGTGTGCGTATGTTTGTGTGTGTTTATTTGTGTGTGCATGTGTTTGTGTGTGTGTATTTGTGTGTGCATGTGTTTGTGTGTGTGTATTTGTGTGTGCGTGTGTTTGTGTTTGTGAGTGTGTATTTATGTGTGTATTTGTGTGTGCATGTGTTTGTGTGTGTGTATTTGTGTGTGCGTGTGTTTGTGTGTGTGTATTTGTGTGTGCGTGTGTGTGTGAGAGAGAAAGGGGCGGTGGTATAACATGAATGTAGTCTACTCAGACCGAGCCTAACTATTATCTCCCAGACCATCGAGTCCACTGAACATAACAAACCTGGCTTCAAAAAGTATTGGTTCTCTTTCCAAATACTAAGTCTGTTTGATTGAGCCTGTCTGGAGTGCTCGGATGGGAGGGGTTTGCACTTTTGGGATTATTCCATTACGTGAGGCAGGCAAAGTGAAACACTCGCAGCTAAAGCAAAGAAAACAAATACTACACAACGGACGGAACATAAGTTATAGTTTCTACTTTATTCGTCCCAGAGGGCAATTGGTTTTACCCATGCACTGAATATGGTTATACGTCAGTACTAAAGTTTATAATATTATAAACCACATTTTGGCCTATTGTATTGACTTATATGTGGAGTACTTCCGTATGTATACTACATATGTTATATGTCAGTTCTATAGCTATGGTATACTACATAGACAATAGATCAGTTCTATAGCTATGGTATACTATATAGACTATATGTCAGTTTTATATATATGGTACACCGCATAGACTATGTATCAGTTCTATATATATGGTATACTACATAAACTATATATCAGTTATATATATATATGGTATACTATATAGACTATATGTCAGTTCTATATACAGTCAAAAGTTTGGACACACCTACTCATTCAAGGGTTTTTCTTTATTTTTACTATTTTCCACACAGCCCAAATAAACGCTTCACAGAGTTCAAGTAACAGACACATCTCAACATCAACTGTTCAGAGGAGAATGTGTAAATCAGGCCTTCATTGTCGAATTGCTGTGAAAAAAACACTACTAAAGGACACCAATAATAAGAAGAGACTTGCTTGGGCCAAGAAACACGAGCAATGGACATTAAACCACTGGAGTCCAAATTTGAGATTTTTGGTTCCAACCGCCGTGTCTTTTTGAGACGCGGTGTGGGTGAACGGATGATCTCCGCATATGTATTTCCCACCGTAAAGCATGGAGGAGGAGGTGTTATGGTGTTGGGTGCTTTGCTGGTGACACTGTCTGTGATTTATTTAGAATTCAAGGCACAATTAACCAGCATGGCTACCACAGCATTCTGCAGTGATACGCCATCCCATCTGGTTTGGGCTTACTGGGACTATAATTTGTTTTCAACAGGACAATGACCCAACACACCTCCAGGCTGTGTAAGGGCTATTTTACCAAGAAGGAGAGTGACGGAGTGCTGCATCAGATGACCTGGTCTCCACAATCCCCCGACCTCAACCCAACTGAGATGGTTTCATCATCACAATCAGACCATTTTGTCACTTTATGACTAGTGGATTCATAAGAGAAGGCTCTATTTGCTGAGAGAAGGCTCTATTTGACTCTGTATTTCAATACAAACAAATGGAGTTGTGGTGGCAGAGTGATTTGCATGGTCTACCGTAGTAGGAGACCCAGGACACAGTCATGTGGAAGGGGGAGGTAACACCTACTGATCACTATCACACATACACAGTCCAACCACAGTACCATAGGCACGCTACACTGCGTATACAAAGGTGTACCTTATGTGAGCTGATGAGCACATTGCTGTGCAGGAGGTAACAAGACTGTCAATGTGATCATTTTGACAGAGATGCTGTTTGTATCTGCCTTCTGTCCTTCACAAAACACTGTGAGAACAAGTTTAGTAAAGGTTACATTGACTTTACATTTGCGTTTGAGGAAGAGGCACATTCTAGCTAACAGCAAATTACCATATTTAGTTGATGTCCCCCCCACCCCCCCTCCCTGTCTCTCTCTCTCTCTCTCTCTCTGACTCTCTCACTCTCTCACTCTCTCTCATTTTCTCTCTGTCTCTCTCTCTCTCTCTCTCTCTGACTCTCTCACTCTCTCACTCTCTCTCGTTTTCTCTCTGTCTCTCTCTCTCGTTCTCTGTATCTCTCTCCCTCCTTCTCTCTCTGTCCCCCCTCTCTCTTTGCATCTCCCTCTCTTTATGTCTGAGGGTATTGTCAGCAATAATCATATGCCCATAGAATTGAATTCCACTGTTTGCACTGAAACTGTCTGCCTTAGGAAGAAACCCACTGTGGGCAGCATACCCAGTACCATTGGCTCAAATGTAAATGTCACTGACATGTCTGCTTCGGATCAGCCTCTCAGAATAGCACTAAAAACAAACAAGCAACCCAGAAAAGGACACAACATGGCCAATTTTTAAGATATGTAGCCTGAAAAATAAGGTTCATGAAATTGACAACTTACTAACATCAGAAAACATTCATATTCTGTCCATCTCTGAAACACACTTAGATAATTCCTTTGATGATGCAGTAGTAGCTATACATGGTTATAGAATATACAGGAAATATAGAAATGCAAATGGAGGAGGTGTCGCCACGTATGTCCAGAGTCATATTCCTGTTAGGCTGAGAGAGGATCTCATGTCAGATGATGTGGAAGTAAAATGGCTGCAGGTTCATCTGCCTCACCTAAAACCAATTCTCGTAGAAGGTTGCTATAGACCACTGAGTGCTAAAAGTCTGTATTTGGAAAATATGTGTGAAATGCTCGATAATGTATGTGATATGAAGAGAGAGGTATATTTTCTGTGTGACCTAAATACTGACTTGTTGTCATCAAGCTGTCCACGCAAAAAGAAGCTTCAAGCTGTAACCGATGCCTGCAATCTGGTTTAGGTTTTCAGTCAACCTTCCAGGGTATTTTACAAACAGAACAGGAACTAAATCCTCCATGTGTATTGATGACATATTTACTAATACTGCAGAAATCTGCTCTAATGCAGTATCCACACCCATTGGGATGTAGTTATTGTAACATAATAGCCATATCCAGAAAAAAACAAGGTTCCAAAGGCCTAAACTTGTATATAAGCGATCATACAAGAGGTTTTGCAATGATTCCTTTGTCGAAGATGTGAAAAATATTTGTTAGTTTGATGTGTGTAATGAGAAACAACCTGATGCCACACTTGAAGCATTCATGAAACTGCTTCTTCCGGTTACTGATAGGAACGCCCCCATCAAGAGACTGATGTTAGAACTGCCAAATGCCTGTGGATAGATGATGAATTGAAAAACTGTATGGCTGGGTCTAGGTAGAGGGAGGCGAAGGCGCAGGTGCCAAGACCAGAGTAGGCGCGTAAACAAGATGGCGTATTGAATAGAAATCGGTACAAAACACCTCAAGATAAAAACATAATATTCAAAATCAGTAAGTTAGACTAAATATTAGCATTTCATATATTCGCAGTTAATATAATTCAATCTGGATAATAACAGAAATAAGATCATAAGGCTAGAGAAATATATCGACAAATATTACTACAACAAGCAACACCCAAACATGACTGAAGACAAGCGTGGAGAGCCGATCCCCAAAAGAAAACGCGACTCATCGACAGATACAGATGATATATGCTTTTCACCACTAGGTATGGTAAGTGTGGAAAGCGACCTGTTGAAGTCGATAAATGACAAATTGGGCATACTAGAACTGGTCAGTAAAGACGTAAAAGAGTTGAAAGCGAGTCTTCAAATGAGTGACGAAAAAGCTTTGGTAATGGAGAAAGAAACCAAAGAAATAAAAGTGACAGTCTCTAAAATGGAAACGGACGTTAGGGAATTAAAAAAGGAGAACAATCTTCTGAGAGAAGCCTTACTAGACATCCAAACTAGATCGATGAGGGAAAATCTAGTACTTACGGGTATTCAGGAAAAGGAGGGAGAAATAACAGAGAATATTATGAAGGACTTCCTGCATACAGCGCTGCAAATCCCACTCGAGGCTGTCGATAAAATCCAACTCGAACGTGTACATCGTTTCGGAAAAAGAGGACAAAAATATGAGCGCCCAATCGTTGCCAAATTTGCTTTTTTTAAGGACAAAGCTATGGTGAAAAGCCTGGGAAGGAGACTTGCTGGCACGAAAATAGGCATGAATGATCAGTTCCCGAAGGAGATTGTAGAAAGGCGCAAAGTTCTGTATCCAATCTTCAAGGAAAACAGATTAAAAGGGAAACGTGTTGCACTAGTGGTGGATAAATTATATATTGACAACCAAATGTTCAGAGACACAAAGACTACTCCATGGCTATTCTAAAAGTTGTAATGGAGGAGTCAAATATTGGAGCACCTGATACTAGCAATGATAGGGATTGTAATATTAAATAATATTTATAGTAAGTATAGTATTTTATAAATGGATAAAACGATATAACAAGCAGAATAATACATCTTTATATACAAATAATTAGAACATGGATTTTTTGGCGGGAGGTTGTTGTTTTGGCGGATGGTTGTTGTGGTTGGTCCTGTGTTCTCTCTGGCGTCCTTTCCCCCTTGCAGCAGATGTGGATGCGGGTGCGTTTGCACGCTCGGCCCATTTCTTCCGCAGTCAGCCATGTGGTGTGCATTTTTGTGTTTGAAAAGGTACGGCGTTAAGTGAGTGAGAGGGGAAATGGTTGCATATCCCAGAGCCGACCGGGGGTCTATGAACAGGGGTAGTGAGAGAGAGAGCTTTCAATTTTGTGTAGATGAGGGATATACATTTTTAAATATAGTAAACATTTAATCTAATTATTCATTGTCCTATCATGATGGAAAGATCCCTAACCCTATAACCTGGACACCCACCTGAGCGACCCATACACCAAAGAGAAGTTCCCATCTATTTTATGGACCTGCTGTGAATATGCAGCCTAAATAGAGAAATAAATGCGGTCAGAGACCTACTTGAGCAGCACCGCCCCCTCAAGATTCTGAGCCTGCCTGGCAGGGTTGGTCCTACAAAGCCAGAGCCCCCTGATGGGAGAGCATAATATACAAGGAAATTCTCAAAGCTGCTAATGAGAACCTTGACGACCTTTTACCTAGCCGGTGGGGATTCCGGTGGGGTACGCCCACCCAGGTAGTGGCAGTGCTGGCAACACTGGCTGCAGTAACCCATGGGGAGGGGGTCACACTCGGACAATCAGAGAGGGGGTTTATCATTGTGGCCCAGGTGGCACAAAATAATCAAAGGTCTGACCGCATGGAGATGCTTGGGAAAATGGTTACAACAGGGGACCAGAGTGTTTGTGTCTCAGGTGAAGAGGGTGGATCTGATCTCCATCACCTAGGAATTGACATAGATTAAGTAGATTAATCAAATCTCACATTGTTGTCAATTTCTGCTCAATTTGCATGCTTTCTCAATCAGCTTTAACTGTATGTGCACTCGTAGATCAAGTTATTTCTCGAGTTGGGCTCTGGGATATAACAGCCGTTGAGTATTGGATTTTATGGTGGATTGTGGAGGAGGGGGGTTGAGTGTGTTGGAGTATGTGAGTATGTGCGTGTGTGCTGGTCTGGCATCTGTTGTGGGGGGGGTGGGGATGTTGGGGGGGGGGGGTATGGGATGGACCGCGGGAATTATTTGCTAGGATAATAATTGCTTGTCAATGAATTAAATGTAATATAATGGCAATCCTGGTTATATGTTAGAATCCTATGCGTGAACTGCCGACATTATTACGCATATTAATTGATAATGATGGAAAATAGGATATGCATAATAAAATAAATAAATAATAGTTATATAGATATATATATATATAGAGGTGAAAGCATTGGAAATGCTTTTGGCGGTTAACCTGCTTCTGTTTTGTGGGTGGCACTGTGTGCTGTTTTCGATGGATGGGTCCTGGCCTCTCAGGGCCTTAGGGATACGGAGGGACGTGGGGGGGATGCTGATCACTGGGATGACGGCTCAACTTGGGATGGGGAGGGGCTTTAGCGGGGGAATTAGTGGAGAACAATTGAAGGGTTACTCCGTAGCAATGCAAATATCACGGTACAGCTATATGGACACTCAATCATTACGCTATTTTTTATTGGTAAATTTACAAACATATATAATGATAAATAGACTTGAAACTTGTATCTCATTATGGTGTATGGTGAAATAAGTATAGCCAGTTATAATTGTAATGGCTTAGCTGATAATAACAAAAGAAGAACAATATTTACATGGCTCAAAGAGAAGGAATATAATATCTATTGTATACAGGAAACTCATTCAACAATTCGAGATGAAGTAGCGTGGAAAAAAGAATGGGGGGGGGGAAATATACTTCTCCCATGGGCAAAGAAATTCAAAAGGGGTGATGATATTAATTAATAGTAATTTCGATCCGAATGTGCAAATTGTCCAAATAGATACGCAAGTTAGATGGATTATTTTAAATATGGTATTGGACAATAAACAGATATGGCTCATTAACCTTTACGGACCAAATAATGATGATCCACAATTCTTTGACAATATATATAATAAATTATCAAGCCTGCAAGCAACTCAAGACAATATTATTATGGTGGGGGATTATAATACTGTTTTAAATAGCTCAATGGACCGAAAAGGAAATCACACCACAAACAATCACCCACATGCTCTTAAGGAAATTGTGAATGTCATGGATACATTAGAACTAGTAGATATATGGAGGCTTAAATATGCTGATCTAGTGAGATATACATGGCGGAGACTGAATCAAGCTAGTCGTCTTGACTTCTTTCTTATCTCATTCTCGTTGGCACCAAAAGTAAAAAAAGTGTTGATAGGGGACAGAATGCGGTCGGACCATCATATAATAGGCATATACATTACTCTGACTGAATTTCCACGTGGGCGAGGATATTGGAAATTTAATCAAAGCCTATTAGATGATAATTTATTTATAATTAGAACAAAGGAATTTATAACTGACTTTTTCCAACATAACTTAGGTACAGCGAATCCCCTTATTGTATGGGACACCTTTAAATGTGCCTTTAGAGGCCATGCAATTCAGTACTCATCTCGAAAACAAAAGCAATTTAGGTCAAAAGAGTTTATACTAAGAAAGGAAATAGAAAGTCTAACAGAACAGATAGATGGCAATAAAAACTGTAACATAGAGGCTCAGAATAAATTAGAGGAAAAACAAAAAGAAATGGAAAAACTTATTCAAGAAAGATCAAGTGTAGTATATTATAAAAATAAGGCAAACTGGATGGAATATGGGGAAAAATGCACAAAATTCTTTTTTAATCTTCAACATAGGAATGCTACCAAAAAGAACTTAATGAAACTGGTTACAATTGACGGAGTCACCCATAATTCACCTAATGATATTTTGAAGGAAGAAACAAAGTATTTTAAGCATATGTTTTCTTTTCAGTCGCCTCCATCTCCTCTAACTGAAGCTAATTGTAGAGATTTTTTTCCTATTGATAATGTCAAATTAACAGCCACACAGAAAGACTCATGTGAAGGTGAAATTACAGAGGAGGAACTTCTGGATGCAATTAAAGACTTTAAGTCCGGGAAAACTCCAGGGTTGGATGGCATACCAATCGAGGTATACCAAACCTTTTTTGAAATACTAAGAGGACCGTTATTAGCATGTTTTAACCACTCCTATGTAAATGGTAGATTATCTGACACTCAAGAAGAAGGTCTGATCTCATTATTACTGAAACAGGATACAAGTGGAAAATATAAAGATCCAGTCCATTTACAAAATTGGAGGCCCCTTACACTTCAGTGTTGTGATGCAAAAATCCTAGCAAAATGTTTAGCGCATAGAATTAAAAAGGTATTGTCGGATATTATTCATTCTAATCAGACAGGTTTTTTACATGGAAGATACATTGGAGACAATATAAGGCAAGTATTGGAAACAATAGAACACTATGGAAAATATGGGAAACCAGGCCTGCTATTCATAGCAGACTTCGAAAAGGCATTTGATAAAGTTAGACTGGAATTCATATATAAATGCCTGGAGCATTTCAATTTTGGAGAATCTCTTATAAAATGGGTCAAAATCATGTATAGTAACCCTAGGTGTAAAATAGTAAATAATGGCTATTTCTCAGAAAGTTTCAAACTGTCAAGAGGAGTGAAACAAGGTTGTCCACTATCGGCATATCTATTTATTGTGGCCATCGAGATGTTAGCTATTAAAATCAGATCCAATAATAATATCAGAGGATTAGAAATACAGGGCTTAAAAACAAAGGTGTCATTGTATGCAGATGATTCATGTTTTCTTTTAGATCCACAACTAGAATCCCTCCACAGCCTCATAGAGGATCTAGATACATTTTCTAACCTCTCTGGATTAAAACCAAATTATGACAAATGTACTATATTACGTATTGGATCACTAAAAAATACAATTTTTACATTACCATGTAGTTTACCAATAAAATGGTCTGATGGTGATGTGGATATACTTGGAATACATATCCCAAAGGAAATAAATGATCTCACTTCAATAAATTTTAATAGAAAGTTAGCAAAAATAGATAAGATCTTACTACCATGGAAAGGAAAATACCTGTCAATTTGTGGAAAAATCACCCTGATTAACTCTTTAGTATTATCCCAGTTTACCTATTTGCTTATGGTCTTGCCTACGCCTAGCAAACAGTTTTTTAAATTATATGAGAAAAAAATATTCAATTTTATTTGGAACGGCAAGCCAGACAAAATTAAAAGAGCATATTTATATAATGAATATGAATTCGGAGGACAGAAATTATTAAATATTAAAGCATTAGACCTATCACTAAAATCTTCAGTCATCCAAAAGTTATACTTAAATCCGAACTGGTTCTCAAGCAAATTAGTAAGATTGTCTCACCCACTGTTCAAGAAAGGCCTTTTTCCCTTTATTCAGATTACAACCTCTCACTTTCAGTTATTTGAAAAGGAAATAATCTCCCAAATGTCACTATTTCTAAAACAAGCCATAGAAAGTTGGTTACAATTTCAATTTAATCCTCCAGAAACGACAGAACAAATAATGCAACAAATATTGTGGTTAAATTCAAATATACTAATTGACAAAAAACCTATATTTATTGACAGAATGTTTAAAAAAGGTATAATCTTCGTAAATGATATCATCGGTAGGACTGGTGGAGTTATGTCGCACATGCAGCTAATAAAAACATATGGAAATGTCTGCTCTACCCAAAATTACAACCAAATAATTGCAGCCATACCGCAAAAGTGGAAGAGGAAAGTTGAAGGGGGAGAAAGTAAGGAACTTGTCTGTCGGCCTTGCATTAAAGAACATAATTGGTTAAGGAAAACTGTGATAAATAAAAAAGTATATCAGTTTCACTTAAGGACCAAAGGATTGACAGCAGTCCCATATAGATTGCAAAATAGTTGGGAAGAGATCTTTGACGTACCGATCCCATGGCATAGGGTTTATGAACTGACACGCAAAACGACACCGGATTCAAAAATTAGAATCTTTCAATTTAAATTATTATATAAAATTCTTGCTACCAATAGAATGTTATTTATATGGGGGATACAATCTTCCCAGCTCTGCAGATTTTGCTGTGAAGAGATAGAATCATTAGATCATTTGTTTTGGTTCTGTCCATTTGTAGCTTGTTTTTGGACACAGGTCCAGGAATGGCTAAAGGATTGCAATATTTACCTTGAACTAACATTGCAGATAGCATTACTGGGTGATCTGAAAAGTCATAGTCAATCAATCAATAATATAATAATACTTTTAGCAAAAATGTTTATTTTTAATTCACAATCTGTAGAAGCAATGAGAATAGAAAGGTTCAGAACTTTTGTAAAACATCACAGTATGGTTGAAATATATATGGCAAATAGAAATCCTATATGGATGGTGTTAAGAGATAGATGGGAGGTATTGAATAGAGTTGAAGGATGGGACTAATAACAAATAACAACAAATAATAACAAAGATAGCTAATAATGTAAGCATACTGTGTCCATAATAAGTATATAGGTTGTATGTTGGGAGCTTTTGGGAAGGAGCACAGTTAGAAAGATATGGCATTTAGAGGCAAACCGGATGGACATCATGAAGATGATCGGAGAGGTTGAGAGTAGAAGAAGTTCAGGAGAAAAAAAATAAATAGATGTGTATATGTATATGTATGTATATATGTATGTATGTATATATATGTATGTGTGTATGTATGTATATATATATATATATATGTATATGTGTGTATGTGTATATGTATGTATGTATATATATATATATATATATATATATATATATATATATATGTGTGTGTGTGTGTATGTGTATATATATATATATATATGGATATAGAATTATTGTAAAATTAACTCTGTCCATAAGGTGTAGATAGTGAGTATGGACCGGAAGTAGAGGCCTGGGCGTTGTTGTTCACTAATTTACTCCAAGTAGGGAAAGGATGGTGGGGTTGAAAAGTAATAAAGGGGAATATATATATATATATATAAAAAAAAAAAAAAAAAAAAAAAAAAAAAAAAAACTGTATGGCTGAGAGGGATGAGGCAAAGGGAATGGCAAATAAGTCTTGACAACACAGCAGACTGGCAAACATACAGTAAATTGAGAAATCACGTAACTAAACTTAATAAAAAAGAAGAAGAAACTATACTCTGGAACAAAGATCAATTATATAAAGAATGATAGTAAAAACGTTGGAGTACCTTAAATAAATTATTGGCAAAAAAGTGAACTCGGCTCCATCCTTCATTGAGGCGGGTGGCTTGTTCATAACAAAATCCTTTGATATTGCCAAACACGTTAATAACTTTTTTTGTTGACAAGATTAGCAAACTTAGGCATGACATGCAAACAACAGAAGCTGAGCCTTCATATTCATGCATAACAGATTAAATAATGAAAGTCAAGCACTGT
>NW_028166969.1:10000-28446 GCF_964263955.1 Coregonus lavaretus | reverse complement strand
GACCGTCCCTGGACAGGGGAGGAGACAAGGCCAAGAGGTTCATGTTTTAGATACACTAGAAACCAGGGGAGGAAAGGGCCAAGAGGAAATAGACTACATGTTCTCCCGACAGGAGCCAATATTTACATTAAATCAACCAAAATGCATCATACCGGCTGTATTTCTGTATCTTGAAAGTTATATAGCTTAAAAACTTGATTGCTGACATGCAAAACATTTTGGGACTATATCAACAATGGACTAATGAAACAAATACCAATACAGTTTTTAGGTGGAATGTTCTTTAAGTAATGGAGGAGGGGAGCAGACTCCTTCCTTCACCTACTAACAAATTAACACTCTCCTCGACCAGTTATCGGTTTCCGGCTCACATATGGCAAGCCCCTTCGGATAACCAGCCCAACCTCTACTATCAACTACTGTCGTAATACTCATCTGGTTATGTTGTTCTGGAATACAGTATATGTATATGAATATAATGTATCTCTGTGCTCACCAGAATGTAGATGACCACATAGAGGTAGTGTGTGAGCCAGAAACCTCGGAAGCTGATTCGTCGGAAGTAGTGCGAGGCGAAGACGTACATAAACGCAAAGATGAAGAGAAGCAGGATGCCCGTTATTCCTGGAGTAACGTTAGAGAGAGAGAGACACGTTAGAGTAACGTTAGAGAGAGAGACACGTTAGAGTAACGTTAGAGAGAGAGAGACACGTTAGAGTAACGTTAGAGAGAGAGACACGTTAGAGTAACGTTAGAGAGAGAGACACGTTAGAGTAACGTTAGAGAGAGAGACACGTTAGAGTAACGTTAGAGAGAGAGACACGTTAGAGTAACGTTAGAGAGAGAGAGACACGTTAGAGTAACGTTAGAGAGAGAGACACGTTAGAGTAACGTTAGAGAGAGAGAGACATGTTAGAGTAACGTTAGAGAGAGAGACACGTTAGAGTAACGTTAGAGAGAGAGACACGTTAGAGTAACGTTAGAGAGAGAGACACGTTAGAGTAACGTTAGAGAGAGAGAGACACGTTAGAGTAACATTAGAGAGAGACACGTTAGAGTAACGTTAGAGAAGAGAGACACGTTAGAGTAACGTTAGAGAGAGAGACACGTTAGAGTAACGTTAGAGAGAGAGACACGTTAGAGTAACGTTAGAGAGAGAGACACGTTAGAGTAACATTAGAGAGAGAGACACGTTAGAGTAACGTTAGAGAGAGAGACACGTTAGAGTAACGTTAGAGAGAGAGAGACACGTTAGAGTAACGTTAGAGAGAGAGAGACACGTTAGAGTAACGTTAGAGAGAGAGACACGTTAGAGTAACGTTAGAGAGAGAGAGACACGTTAGAGTAACGTTAGAGAGAGAGAGACACGTTAGAGTAACGTTAGAGAGAGAGAGACACGTTAGAGTAAAGTTAGAGAGAGATAAACGTTAGAGTAACGTTAGAGAGAGAGAGACACGTTAGAGTAACATTAGAGGAGAGAGACACGTTAGAGTAACGTTAGAGAGAGAAGACACGTTAGAGTAACGTTAGAGAGAGAGAGACACGTTAGAGTAACGTTAGAGAGAGAGACACGTTAGAGTAGCGATAGAGAGAGAGACACATTAGAGTAACGTTAGAGAGAGGAGACACGTTAGAGTAACAGAGAGAGAGACACGTTAGAGTAACGTTAGAGAGAGAGACACGTTAGAGTAACGTTAGAGAGAGAGAGACACGTTAGAGTAACGTTAGAGAGAGAGAGACACGTTTAACGTTAGAGAGAGAGACACGTTAGAGTAACGTTAGAGAGAGAGAGACACGTTAGAGTAACGTTAGAGAGAGATAGAGTAACGTTAGAGAGAGAGACACGTTAGAGTAACGTTAGAGAGAGACACGTTAGAGTAACGTTAGAGAGAGGAGACACGTTAGAGTAACGTTAGAGAGAGAGACACGTTAGAGTAACGTTAGAGAGAGAGACACGTTAGAGTAACGTTAGAGAGAGAGACACGTTAGAGTAACGTTAGAGAGAGAGACACGTTAGAGTAACGTTAGAGAGAGAGACACGTTAGAGTAACGTTAGAGAGAGAGACCACGTTAGAGTAACGTTAGGAGAGAGACGTTAGAGTAACGTTAGAGAGAGAGACACGTTAGAGTAACAGAGAGAGAGACACGTTAGAGTAACGTTAGAGAGAGAGAGACACGTTAGAGTAACGTTAGAGAGAGACACGTTAGAGTAACGTTGAGAGAGAGAGACACGTTAGAGTAACAGAGAGAGAGACACGTTAGAGTAACGTTAGAGAGAGAGACACGTTAGAGTAACGTTAGAGAGAGAGAGACACGTTAGAGTAACGTTAGAGGAGAGACACGTTAGAGTAACGTTAGAGAGAGAGACACGTTAGAGTAACGTAAGAGAGGAGAGACACGTTAGAGTAACGTTAGAGAGAGAGAGACACGTTAGAGTAACGTTAGAGAGAGAGAACGTTAGAGTAACAGAGAGAGAGACACGTTAGAGTAACGTTAGAGAGAGAGACACGTTAGAGTAACGTTAGAGAGAGAGAGACACGTTAGAGTAACGTTAGAGAGAGAGAGACACGTTAGAGTAACGTTAGAGAGAAGAGACACGTTAGAGTAACGTTAGAGAGGAGACACGTTAGAGTAACAGAGAGAGAGACACGTTAGAGTAACGTTAGAGAGAGAGACACGTTAGAGTAACGTTAGAGAGAGAGAGACACGTTAGAGTAACGTTAGAGAGAGAGAGACACGTTAGAGTAACGTTAGAGAGAGAGACACGTTAGAGTAACGTTAGAGAGAGAGAGACACGTTAGAGTAATGTTAGAGAGAGAGACACGTTAGAGTAACGTTAGAGAGAGAGACACGTTAGAGTAACGTTAGAAGAGAGAGAGACACGTTAGAGTAACGTTAGAGAGAGAGAGACACGTTAGAGTAACGTTAGAGAAGAGACACGTTAGAGTAACGTTGAGAGAGAGAGACACGTTAGAGTAATGTTAGAGAGAGAGAAACGTTAGAGTAACGTTAGAGAGAGAGAGACACGTTAGAGTAACATTAGAGAGAGAGACACGTTAGAGTAACGTTAGAGAGAGAGAGACACGTTAGAGTAACGTTAGAGAGAGAGAGACACGTTAGAGTAACGTTAGAGAGAGAGACACGTTAGAGTAGCGATAGAGAGAGAGACACATTGGAGTAACATTAGAGAGAGACACGTTAGAGTAACAGAGAGAGATACACGTTAGAGTAACGTTAGAGAGAGAGACACGTTAGAGTAACAGAGAGAGAGACACGTTAGAGTAACGTTAGAGAGAGAGAGACACGTTAGAGTAACGTTAAAGAGAGAGACACGTTAGAGTAACGTTAGAGAGAGAGAGAGACACGTTAGAGTAAACGTTAGAGAGAGAGACACGTTAGAGTAACGTTAGAGAGAGAGACACGTTAGAGTAACGTTAGAGAGAGACACGTTAGAGTAACGTTAGAGAGAGAGAGACACGTTAGAGTAACGTTAGAGAGAGACACGTTAGAGTAACGTTAGAGAGAGAGACACGTTAGAGTAACGTTAGAGAGAGAGACACGTTAGAGTAACGTTAAGAGAGAGACACGTTAGAGTAACGTTAGAGAGAGAGACACGTTAGAGTAACGTTAGAGAGAGAGACACGTTAGAGTAACGTTAGAGAGAGAGACGTTAGAGTAACGTTAGAGAGAGAGACACGTTAGAGTAACAGAGAGAGAGTCACGTTAGAGTAACGTTAGAGAGAGAGAGACACGTTAGAGTAACGTTAGAGAGGACACGTTAGAGTAACGTTAAGAGAGAGACACGTTAGAGTAACGTTAGAGAGAGAGACACGTTAGAGTAACGTAAGAGAGAGAGACACGTTAGAGTAACGTTAGAGAGAGAGAGACACGTTAGAGTAACGTTAGAGAGAGAGACACGTTAGAGTAACGTTAGAGAGAGAGAGACACGTTAGAGTAACGTTAGAGAGAGAGACACGTTAGAGTAACAGAGAGAGAGACACGTTAGAGTAACGTTAGAGAGAGAGACACGTTAGAGTAACGTTAGAGAGAGAGACACGTTAGAGTAACGTTAGAGAGAGAGAGACACGTTAGAGTAACGTTAGAGAGAGAGACACGTTAGAGTAACGTTAGAGAGAGAGAGACACGTTAGAGTAACGTTAGAGAGAGAGACACGTAGAGTAACGTTAGAGAGAGAGACACGTTAGAGTAACGTTAGAGAGAGAGAGAGAGACATGTTAGAGTAATGTTAGAGAGAGAGAGACACGTTAGAGTAACGTTAGAGAGAGAGACACGTTAGAGTAACGTTAGAGAGAGAGACACGTTAGAGTAACGTTAGAGAGAGAGACACGTTAGAGTAACGTTAGAGAGAGAGAGACACGTTAGAGTAACGTTAGAGAGAGAGACACGTTAGAGTAACGTTAGAGAGAGAGACACGTTAGAGTAACGTTAGAGAGAGAGAGGACACGTTAGAGTAACGTTAGAGAGAGAGACACGTTAGAGTAACGTTACAGAGAGAGACACGTTAGAGTAACGTTAGAGAGAGAGACACGTTAGAGTAACGTTAGAGAGAGAGACACGTTAGAGTAACGTTAGAGAGAGAGAGACACGTTAGAGTAACGTTAGGAGAGAGAGACACGTTAGAGTAACGTTAGAGAGAGAGAGACACGTTACAGTAACGTTAGAGAGAGAGACACGTTAGAGTAACAGAGAGAGAGACACGTTAGAGTAATGTTAGAGAGAGAGAGACACGTTAGAGTAACGTTAGAGAGAGAGACACGTTAGAGTAACAGAGAGAGAGAGACACGTTAGAGTAACGTTAGAGAGAGAGACACGTTAGAGTAACGTTAGAGAGAGAGACACGTTAGAGTAACGTTAGAGAGAGAGACACGTTAGAGTAACGTTAGAGAGAGAGACACGTTAGAGTAACGTTAGAGAGAGAGACACGTTAGAGTAACAGAGAGAGAGACACGTTAGAGTAACGTTAGAGAGAGATACACGTTAGAGTAACGTTAGAGAGAGAGACACGTTAGAGTAACGTTAGAGAGGAGAGACACGTTAGAGTAACGTTAGAGAGAGAGACACGTTAGAGTAACGTTAGAGAGAGAGAGACACGTTAGAGTAACGTTAGAGAGAGAGAGACACGTTAGAGTAACGTTAGAGAGAGAGACACGTTAGAGTAACGTTAGAGAGAGAGACACGTTAGAGTAACGTTAGAGAGAGAGACACGTTAGAGTAACGTTAGAGAGAGAGACACGTTAGAGTAACGTTAGAGAGAGAGACACGTTAGAGTAACGTTAGAGAGAGAGACACGTTAGAGTAACGTTAGAGAGAGAGACACGTTAGAGATAACGTTAGAGAGAGAGAGACACGTTAGAGTAACATTAGAGAGAGAGACACGTTAGAGTAACGTTAGAGAGAGAGACACGTTAGAGTAACGTTAGAGAGAGAGAGACACGTTAGAGTAACGTTAGAGAGAAGAGACACGTTAGAGTAACGTTAGAGAGAGAGAGACACGTTAGAGTAACGTTAGAGAGAGAGAGACACGTTAGAGTAACGTTAGAGAGAGAGACACGTTAGAGTAACGTTAGAGAGAGAGAAACGTTAGAGTAACGTTAGAGAGAGAGAGACACGTTAGAGTAACAGAGAGAGAGACACGTTAGAGTAACGTTAGAGAGAGAGAACACGTTAGAGTAACAGAGAGAGACACGTTAGAGTAACGTTAGAGAGAGAGACACGTTAGAGTAACGTTAGAGAGAGAGACACGTTAGAGTAACGTTAGAGAGAGATACACGTTAGAGTAACGTTAGAAGAGAGAACACGTTAGAGTAACGTTAGAGAGAGAGAGAGACACGTTAGAGTAACACGTTAGAGTAACGTTAGAGGAGAGAGACACGTTAGAGTAACGTTAGAAGAGAGAGACACGTTAGAGTAACGTTAGAGAGAGAGAGACACGTTAGAGTAACGTTAGAGAGAGAGACACGTTAGAGTAACGTTAGAGAGAGAGACACGTTAGAGTAACGTTAGAGAGACACGTTAGAGTAACGTTAGAGAGAGAGAGACACGTTAGAGTAACGTTAGAGAGAGAGACACGTTAGAGTACAAGAGAACGTTAGAGAGAGAGAGACACGTTAGAGTAACGTAGAGAGAGAGACACGTTAGAGTAACGTTAGAGAGAGAGACACGTTAGAGTAACGTTAGAGAGAGAGAGACACGTTAGAGTAACGTTAGAGAGAGAGACACGTTAGAGTAACGTTAGAGAGAGAGACACGTTAGAGTAACGTTAGAGAGAGAGACACGTTAGAGTAACGTTAGAGAGAGAGACACGTTAGAGTAACGTTAGAGAGAGAGACACGTTAGAGTAACAGAGAGAGAGACACGTTAGAGTAACGTTAGAGAGAGATACACGTTAGAGTAACGTTAGAGAGAGAGAGACACGTTAGAGTAACGTTAGAGAGAGAGACACGTTAGAGTAACGTTAGAGAGAGAGACACGTTAGAGTAACGTTAGAAGAGAGAGACACGTTAGAGTAACGTTAGAGAGAGAGAGACACGTTAGAGTAACGTTAGAGAGAGAGACACGTTAGAGTAACGTTAGAGAGAGAGAGACACGTTAGAGTAACGTTAGAGAGAGAGAGACACGTTAGAGTAACGTTAGAGAAGAGACACGTTAGAGTAACGTTAGAGAGAGAGACACGTTAGAGTAACGTTAGAGAGAGAGACACGTTAGAGTAACGTTAGAGAGAGAGACACGTTAGAGATACGTTAGAGAGAGAGACACGTTAGAGTAACAGAGAGAGAGACACGTTAGAGTAACGTTAGAGAGAGAGACACGTTAGAGTAACGTTAGAGAGAGAGAGACACGTTAGAGTAACGTTAGAGAGAGAGAGACACGTTAGAGTAACGTTAGAGAGAGAGAGACACGTTAGAGTAACGTTAGAGAGAGAGAGACACGTTAGAGTAACGTTAGAGAGAGAGACACGTTAGAGTAAACGTTAGAGAGAGAGAAACGTTAGAGTAACGTTAGAGAGAGAGAGACACGTTAGAGTAACAGAGAGAGAGACACGTTAGAGTAACGTTAGAGAGAGAGAACACGTTAGAGTAACAGAGAGAGACACGTTAGAGTAACGTTAGAGAGAGAGAGACACGTTAGAGTAACGTTAGAGAGAGAGAGACACGTTAGAGTAACGTTAGAGAGAGATACACGTTAGAGTAACGTTAGAGAGAGATAAACACGTTAGAGTAACGTTAGAGAGAGAGGAGACACGTTAGAGTAACACGTTAGAGTAACGTTAGAGAGAGAGAGACACGTTAGAGTAACGTTAGAAAGAGAGAGACACGTTTAGAGTAACGTTAGAGAGAGAGAGACACGTTAGAGTAACGTTAGAGAGAGAGACACGTTAGAGTAACGTTAGAGGAGAGACACGTTAGAGTAACGTTAGAGAGACACGTTAGAGTAACGTTAGAGAGAGAGAGACACGTTAGAGTAACGTTAGAGAGAGAGACACGTTAGAGTAACGTTAGAGAGAGAGAGACACGTTAGAGTAACGTTAGAGAGAGAGAGACACGTTAGAGTAACGTTAGAGAGAGAGACACGTTAGAGTAACGTTAGAGAGAGAGAGACACGTTAGAGTAACGTTAGAGAGAGAGACACGTTAGAGTAACGTTAGAGAGAGAGACACGTTAGAGTAACGTTAGAGAGAGAGACACGTTAGAGTAACGTTAGAGAGAGAGACACGTTAGAGTAACGTTAGAGAGAGAGACGTTAGAGTAACGTTAGAGAGAGAGACATGTTAGAGTAACAGAGAGAGAGACACGTTAGAGGAACGTTAGAGAGAGAGAGACACGTTAGAGAGAGACACGTTAGAGTAACGTTAGAAGAGAGAGACACGTTAGAGTAACAGAGAGAGAGACACGTTAGAGTAACGTTAGAGAGAGAGACACGTTAAAGTAACGTTAGAGAGAGAGAGACACGTTAGAGTAACGTTAGAGAGAGAGACACGTTAGAGTAACGTTAGAGAGAGAGACACGTTAGAGTAACGTTAGAGAGATAGACACGTTAGAGTAACGTTAGAGAGAGAGAGACACGTTAGAGTAACGTTAGAGAGAGAGACACGTTAGAGTAACGTTAGAGAGAGAGACACGTTAGAGTAACGTTAGAGAGAGACACGTTAGAGTAACGTTAGAGAGAGAGACACGTTAGAGTAACGTTAGAGAGAGAGACACGTTAGAGTAACGTTAGAGAGAGACACGTTAGAGTAACGTTAGAGAGAGAGAGACACGTTAGAGTAACGTTAGAGAGAGAGACACGTTAGAGTAACGTTAGAGAGAGAGACACGTTAGAGTAACGTTAGAGAGAGAGAGACACGTTAGAGTAACGTTAGAGAGAGAGACACGTTAGAGTAACGTTAGAGAGAGAGAGACACGTTAGAGTAACAGAGAGAGAGAGAGAGACACGTTAGAGTAACGTTAGAGAGAGAGACACGTTAGAGTAACGTTAGAGAGAGAGACACGTTAGAGTAACGTTAGAGAGAGAGACACGTTAGAGTAACGTTAGAGAGAGAGACACGTTAGAGTAACGTTAGAGAGAGAGACACGTTAGAGTAACGTTAGAGAGAGACACGTTAGAGTATCGTTAGAGAGAGAGACACGTTAGAGTAACAGAGAGAGAGACACGTTAGAGTAACGTTAGAGAGAGAGACATGTTAGAGTAACGTTAGAGAGAGAGACACGTTAGAGTAACGTTAGAGAGAGAGACACGTTAGAGTAACGTTAGAGAGAGAGACACGTTAGAGTAACGTTAGAGAGAGAGAGACACGTTAGAGTAACGTTAGAGAGAGAGAGACACGTTAGAGTAACGTTAGAGAGAGAGAGACACGTTAGAGTAACGTTAGAGAGAGAGACACGTTAGAGTAACGTTAGAGAGAGAGAGACACGTTAGAGTAACAGAGAGAGAGACACGTTAGAGTAACGTTAGAGAGAGAGACATGTTAGAGTAACGTTAGAGAGAGAGACACGTTAGAGTAACGTTAGAGAGAGAGACACGTTAGAGTAACGTTAGAGAGAGAGACACGTTAGAGTAACGTTAGAGAGAGAGAGACACGTTAGAGTAACGTTAGAGAGAGAGACACGTTAGAGTAACGTTAGAGAGAGAGAGACACGTTAGCGTAACGTTAGAGAGAGAGAGACACGTTAGAGTAACGTTAGAGAGAGAGAGACACGTTAGAGTAACGTTAGAGAGAGAGACACGTTAGAGTAACGTTAGAGAGAGAGAGACACGTTAGAGTAACGTTAGAGAGAGAGAGACACGTTAGAGTAACGTTAGAGAGAGAGAGACACGTTAGAGTAACGTTAGCGAGAGAGACACGTTAGAGTAACGTTAGAGAGAGAGAGACACGTTAGAGTAACGTTAGAGAGAGAGAGACACGTTAGAGTAACGTTAGAGAGAGAGAGACACGTTAGAGTAACGTTAGAGAGAGAGACACGTTAGAGTAACGTTAGAGAGAGAGAGACACGTTAGAGTAACGTTAGAGAGAGAGACACGTTAGAGTAACGTTAGAGAGAGAGACATGTTAGAGTAACGTTAGAGAGAGAGACACGTTAGAGTAACGTTAGAGAGAGAGAGACACGTTAGAGTAACGTTAGAGAGAGAGACACGTTAGAGTAACGTTAGAGAGAGAGACACGTTAGAGTAACGTTAGAGAGAGACATGTCAGAGTAACAGAGAGAGAGACACGTTAGAGTAACGTTAGAGAGAGAGACACGTTAGAGTAACGTTAGAGAGAGAGACACGTTAGAGTAACGTTAGAGAGAGACATGTCAGAGTAACAGAGAGAGAGACACGTTAGAGTAACGTTAGAGAGAGAGACACGCTAGAGTAACAGAGAGAGAGACACGTCAAGAATTGAGCTACTGTAATATTCAGCAATAACATAAAGTAGCTTTTTATCATTCAGAGACAATATTTTGGGACTAAAGCAAACCCAGCGGGCAAAACTGGTTGAATTGGCGTCATTATAACTAGAAACTGATTGAAATTACATAATTATGACATCAAGTAGTTTTGCCCAGTTTTGACCGGTGGGAATGGTTTGTATTCTGTCCTACCTGGAACAGTCTGAAAGAACCACCACGACCATTTCATCGGCATCTCAGACCTGCAAATAGTCAACACATAGTAAATGGTCAACACATAGTAAATAGTCAACCCAGTAAATAGTCAACACATAGTAAATAGTCAACACAGTAAATAGTAAATACAGTAAATAGTCAACACAAAGGTAAATAGTCAACCCAGTAAATAGTCAACCCAGTAAATAGTCAACACATAGTAAATAATCAACCCCAGTAAATAGTCAACACATAGTAAATAGTCAACACAAGGTAAATAGTCAACCCAGTAAATAGTCAACACATAGTAAATAGTCAACCCAGTAAATAGTCAACACATAGTAAATAGTCAGCCCAGTTAATAGTCAACCCAGTAAATAGTCAACACATACTAAATAGTCAACCCAGTAAATAGTCAACACATAGTAAATAGTCAACCCAGTAAATAGTCAACACATAGTAAATAGTCAACCCAGTAAATAGTCAACACATAGTAAATAGTCAACCCAGTTAATAGTCAACCCAGTAAATAGTCAACCCAGTTAATAGTCAACCCAGTAAATAGTCAACACATAGTAAATCAGATACAAGAGTATGTATGTAAAGAGGTATGAAAATGAAGAAGAATCCCCACAAATTCAGAAGAATCAAGAAGAATCAGGAATAATGCCATTACCCATTGTCAGCTAGGACCCTGGGGAACAGACAGGCCAGGATGCTGAGGTCACTGACTGAGAACACGTAGACGTTCACCACATGACCCAGAGAGTGGATAACTAAAGACGAGAGGAGAAGGGGTTAATTCGGGAGCAAAACACAACATGAACTGGAAACACATGTTGTAATTGTGTTACTACAATGTGATGTGAAGAGCTAGTATTCATGAATGTAGGAGTTCCCCAAAGTGAAATCATCAGTTCCCCAAAGTGAAATCATTTTGACGAAAAAAAAAAATAATATTTTCAGGATTTTACATTGGTGATTGACTTTTTTTTCTCCAATTCCACCCAGTCAACCCCTACTTTAGTGTTGATGCTCTGAGAAGTGAGTCGCCCTCTGACCTGAAAATAAGAGGGCAGACATGGCCATGAAGCGGTGGAAGTCTATAGCGGCGTCGAAGGGGATGTATTGGTTGAGGAAGGTCTCTCGTCCAAAGGTGATGAGGTTACGGCACACTGTCAGTAGCATGTAGGGGTACAGGAAGGAGATGGCCGCCGCCGAACCACGCGACACCAAGATACCCACCACCGACGTCTCCGGCACGCCCGTGGAGTATGCCTGCAAACCATAGTCTAAACACGCAGCTAGGGGTTTGTTTCTGTTAGTCCACAGGGCTTTACCTGAATCCCAAATAAGACCCTCAGCCCCTCTGGATTCCCTAGGCACTCCTGTAGATCTGAAGGGATTGGATAAGTGTAATCAATATGGGCAAAAAGTCAGCCAAACAGAAGGGAAGTTCAAGTCATCACCATATTGCTTAAACATATCCCATTCTGTTAGATCTACAGGAAGGATTAGGGCCAGGGCTTGATTTGGGATTCAGGGTATATATACCAGGCTGACAGAAGGCTTTTATATTCAGATACAGTATAGCTATTGTAATGTGATGGAAAATGTACCTAAGCATTCACAAGATGCCTTTGTAGGGCAATGGAGTTAGAATTGCATGAGTAATCAACTAAATTATTAATATCTCATTAAGTTAAGCAGTTGTGTCAACAAAACAGTCGTCGTTCATGACCGCCTTATCTGATTTGGTTCTGGGCACTGAGATTGACAAAACAGGTAACTCCCAGCCTTCTTCTTCTTCTTGGCACAGCTTACTCCCAAGCCTGGTCTCAGATCTGTCTGTACTGTCTTGACAACAAGTTTAGGAGTTGGCGAGACAGCACAAACAGATCTGGGACCAGCCAGGCTAGCTCAAATTCAATCAATCAAATGTATTTTATAAAGCCCTTTTTACATCAGCAGTTGTCACGAAGTGCCAGCTAACTCTCAGAACAGAAGAACAGACAGAAGAGAAAAGAAAGAAAAAAAGACAAGAGAAGAGAGGACAAGAAAATACAAGATGAGAAGACAAGAGAAGACAAGAGAAGAGAATAAAAATAAGTAAAGAGAAGAGAAGACAAGAAAAGAAAAGAGAAGAGAAGACAAGACAAGACAAGACAAGACAAGACAAGAGAAGACAAGAGAAGACAATAGAATAGAAGACAAGACAAGAGAAGACAAGAGAAGACAAGAAAAGAGGAAAGAAGAGAAGACAAGACAAGAGAAGACAAGAGAAGACAAGACAAGAGAAGACAAGAGAAGACAAGACAAGAGAAGACAAGAGAAGACAAGATAAGACAAGAGAAGACAAGAGAAGAGAAGACAAGAGAAGACAAGAGAAGACAAGAGAAGACAAGAGAAGACAAGAGAAGAGAAGACAAGACAAGAGAAGACAAGAGAAGACAAGACAAGAAAAGAGAAGACAAGAGAAGACAAGAGAAGAGAAGACAAGAAAAGAGAAGACAAGAGAAGACAAGAAAAGAGAAGAGAGGACAAGAAAATACAAGATGAGAAGACAAGAGAAGACAAGAGAAGAGAATAAAAATAAGTAAAGAGAAGAGAAGACAAGAAAAGAGAAGAGAAGACAAGACAAGACAAGACAAGAGAAGACAAGAGAAGACAAGAGAAGACAAGAGAATAGAAGACAAGACAAGAGAAGACAAGAGAAGACAAGAAAAGAGGAAAGAAGAGAAGACAAGACAAGAGAAGACAAGAGAAGACAAGACAAGAGAAGACAAGAGAAGACAAGACAAGAGAAGACAAGAGAAGACAAGATAAGACAAGAGAAGACAAGAGAAGAGAAGACAAGAGAAGACAAGAGAAGACAAGAGAAAACAAGAGAAGACAAGAGAAGAGAAGACAAGACAAGAGAAGACAAGAGAAGACAAGACAAGAAAAGAGAAGACAAGAGAAGACAAGAGAAGAGAAGACAAGAAAAGAGAAGACAAGAGAAGACAAGAAAAGAGGAGAGAAGACAAGAGAAGAGAAGAGAAGAGAAGACAAGACAAGAGAAGACAAGAGAAGAGAACTCACAGTAGCATCTCTCCAGAGCCACTCCGGCTGTGATGCCGTAGACGATAGTGAAGCAGACAATGTGGCGACGGTAGTTCTCTACAAAGCGTTTGAAGTGCTGGATCTTCTGCTGGATGGGGTTCCTGTTGTAACGCTCCTTCTTCGGCTTCACGTAGACCTTAGGCCTCTGGAGGCCCGATCTGCATGGGAGGAGGAAGGAGGGAGTTATTTGCAGTGGTTTAGATTGAGCATGTGACTGAGAAAATATGTATTGTTCCAACATAATTTATTCAACTGAAACTGAAAAAGAAGGTTCAGGCAGCAGCATAATTCACTTCAATGGCATTTATTGCTGAACACGTTTAAAAGAAAGGTCCTTCAACAAAGAACTATTGAGACCATTTTGAACCTTTATGTTACAGCAATGCAGCAATCAGTAAATACAATGGATGAGTCAGAGTTAGCAAGGACAATTAAATGAATCAATGGAGAGTGGGTAAAAACAGAATATCCGGCTGAGGTTCAGGCTGGATTGCCATCATTAAGGGCAATAATTATATTTTAAAAGGTATTACTGGGTGTTAGTGATATAACGAAGCCACAGGATAGATAAGTTCCATTTGATTTCAGTCCTCATTGCTTTTCGATGGACAGTGAAAGAATTTCACTTTATTTCCAGAATTTAAATGGAAATTCCCCAACCCTAGAGAACTTACCTTTTCCCTTGTCGTCTGCGAAGTTCCTGCCCGTCTTTCCCAAGGCTGCTGGAGAACTGCGTGTCCCCTTCTGAGGGTGAGCTAAGGAAGAGAAGACATTACCGTTTTAAATAAGGAGCATGAGGCATGAAGCCCGGCGTTTGAAAACGGATGTTTATCATATCAGCAGACAAGGGTGGTGTAGTTAAAATAACTTGTATTAATAATCGTAATAGTCGTTGTAATAGTAATATAACAGGTTACTTGGAAAAAAGCAATCATCATCATCATGTCATGAAATAAATCATCATCATCATGTCCACAAGGGTGGCAGGTAGCTTAGTGGTTAAGAGCGTTGTGCCAGTAACCGAAAGGTTGCTGGTTCTAATCCCCGAGCCGACTAGGTGAAAAATCTGTCTATGTGCTCTTGAGCAAGGCACTTAACCCTAGTCGCTCTGGATAAGAGCGTCTGCTAAGATGTTTGTGAAAGGAGATAGCGAAATACAGTAGATTACAATCAAGAGGGCATTTTTACTATAAATGTTTTGTTAGTCAGCAGCTCTCTCATAAAGGGTGTATCCTCATTACTAGTTATTCTCTTCCTCTATTCTAATGTTATTATCTTACCTGTTCCTGTTTGGGGTGATGAAAGAAACATGCTGGTGTCGACTCAGTCTGTTTCCCCCCTCCTTCTCCATCCCTGCAGAGATACATAACATTAGAAGAAGAAGAAGAAGAAGAAGAAGAAGAAGAAGAAGAAGAAGAAGAAGAAGAAGAAGAAGAAGCTTTGCAGAAGCCTTTGAGAGTATTTTGTGTCCCTGGTCGGCCCTCTACAGCCTTTGTTACCTTTGATGTTGAGCTGAGCGAAGGTCAGTTCCTTCTCGTGGTCCCGGAGCAGGAAGTGGAAGTCCTCCCAGGTAATCTGTTCCTTGTCGTTGAAGCCTGCAGCCTTCAGCATGGCCTTGATGGCCTCCTCAGCCTGGCTCTTAGACAGAAGGCTACTGGAGATCTCTAGGAACGACCTGCAGAACAGACCACAAGATGGCCAGAGTTAAGACGGTCGGAGTTAGTCCAGGAACCCATTAATATGGTGCTTATCTTTTTCACTCATTTTGGATTGTGCAACACTGCTCACTGCACCCAAGTTTCTTGACATAGGCATTTCAAAGAGCTGTCAGTCAAGGCGAGGTCATGAATATAAACTCACCGCCCACTCACCCTTTCTTTTCAAACTTCCTGGTAGTTAGCCATGAGAGAAAAGTACTTTTCTAAAATCTTGAGCATTTCTTTCCCCCCAAAAACAAATATTATGGGTGATATTTTAGTCACTCAAAAGGCTATTTTACATGGGAATCAGAATGAGTGTTCGGGACCTTTAAGAGAATCGATAACAGTGCTAACCTGAGCAGCCTGGAAAACTCCTCTTTCGATAAAAAACCATCTCCATCGATGTCGTGCATCGAGAACATCAGTTTAGACTTTTCCTCGGGGGAACCTGGACAAACCACACAGTGGAATCTCAGAACAAAATTTGGTGTTTCTTATTGGACAATTCCTGTTTCAGTCAGTTATCTTCTGTTTGTTTGTCTAATAAACACGACCCTGGACTCCAGGGTTGGGATCAATTCCACTTAAATTCCAGTCAATTCATGAAGTACACTGAAATTCCAATTCTCTTCAATGCTTTTTAATTAGTAAAACGTGGAATTGGAATTTAGTTTACTTTCTGAATTGACTTGAATTGAAATGGAAACCTTCTGTCACGCTCATTGAGAGACGGGTCGGACCAAGGTGCAGCGTGAAAAGCGTACATGTTTATTAACTCAATAAACATACAACAAAACAAGAAACAACGTAACGTGAAGTCCTCAGGCTATACACATACAAGCCTAAACGGAACAAAAATCCCACAACACAACGTAGGAAATAGGCTACCTAAGTATGATCCCCAATCAGAGACAACGAGCGACAGCTGCCTCTGATTGGGAATCATACCCGGCCAAACATAGATATAGAACAACTAGAACCTAAACATAGATATACATAACATAGAACTACCATGGACATTCACACCCTGACTCAACAAACAAGAGTTCCATAGGTCAGGGCGTGACACCTACTCACCGTTCATGAAGATTACGATGACATCAAGGAACTCCTGGAAGGAGAGGTATCCGTTTCCATCCTTGTCGGCAAGCGTGAACATGGAGTCAACAAAGAGAGAGTCCGGTTTGAGTCCCAGAGCGTCGGCAAACTCAGTTCCTGTCAGCTCAGTCTCCAGGGCTTCACGGGTCTTTCTACAGGATGCACCACTCAGGTCCCTGGCATCACACTTCTCTATCTCCAGGACCTGAGATGGATATATTTTTTATTGAACCTTTATTTAACTGGGTTCTCCCATTGAGCCAATACATACAGCAGGGTTCTTCAATTCCGGTCCTGGAGGGCCGAAACACTTCTGTTTTTATTTTTTTATTTTATTTTTATTTCACCTTTATTTAACCAGGTAAACCAGTTGAGAACAAGTTCTCATTTACAACTGCGACCTGGCCAAGATAAAGCAAAGCAGTGCGATAAAAACAACAACACAGAGTTACATATGGGGTAAAACAAAACAAAGTCAAAAATACAACAGAAATACATATATATACAGTGTGTGCAAATGTAGCAAGTTATGGAGGTAAGGCAATAAATAGGCTATAGTGCAAAATAATTACAATTAGTATTAACACTGGAATGATAGATGTGCAAGAGATGATGTGCAAATAGAGATACTGGGGTACAAATGAGCAAAATAAATAACAATATAGGGATGAGGTAGTTGGGCGGGCTAATTTCAGATGGGCTGTGTACAGGTGCAGTGATCGGTAAGGTGCTCTGACAACTGATGCTTAAAGTTAGTGGGGGAGATAAGTGTCTCCAGCTTCAGAGATTTTTGCAATTTGTTCCAGTCATTGGCAGCAGAGAACTGGAAGGAATGGCGGCCAAAGGAGGTGTTGGCTTTGGGGATGACCAGTGAGATATACCTGCTGGAGTGCAGACTACGGGTGGGTGTTGCTATGGTGACCAATGAGCTAAGATAAGGCGGGGATTTGCCTAGCAGTGATTTATAGATGGCCTGGAGCCAGTGGGTTTGGCGACGAATATGTAGTGAGGACCAGCCAACAAGAGCTTACAGGTCACAGTGGTGGGTAGTATATGAGGCTTTGGAGACAAAATGGATGGCACTGTGATAGACTACATCCAATTTGCTGAGTAGAGTGTTGGAGGCTATTTTGTAAATGACATCGCCGAAGTCAAGGATCGGTAGGATAGTCAGTTTTACGAGGGCATGTTTGGCAGCATGAGTGAAGGAGGCTTTGTTGCGAAATAGGAAACCGATTCTAGATTTAACTTTGGATTGGAGATTCTTAATGTGAGTCTGGAAGGAGAGTTTACAGTCTAACCAGACACCTAGATATTTGTAGTTGTCCACATACTCTAGGTCAGACCTGTCGAGAGTAGTGATTCTAGTCGGGTGGGCGGGTGCAAGCAGCGTTCGGTTGAAGAGCATGCATTTAGTTTTACTAGTGTTTAAGAGCAGTTGGAGGCTACTGAAGGAGTGTTGTATGGCATTGAAGCTCGTTTGGAGGTTTGTTAACACAGTGTCCAATGAAGGGCCAGATGTATACAAAATGGTGTCGTCTGCGTAGAGGTGGATCTGAGAGTCACCAGCAGCAAGAGCGACGTCATTGATATACACAGAGAAAAGAGTCGGCCCAAGAATTGAACCCTGTGGCACCCCCATAGAGACTGCCATAGGTCCAGACAACAGGCCCTCCGATTTGACACATTGAACTCTATCTGAGAAGTAGTTGGTGAACCAGGCGAGGCAGTCATTTGAGAAACCAAGGCTATTTAGTCTGCCAATAAGAATGCGGTGGTTGACAGAGTCGAAAGCCTTGGCCAGGTCAATGAAAACGGTCTCCTTTTATTTCTACCTGGTAGTTAATTGCACTCACCTGGTGTCCCAGGTCTGAATTAGCCCCTGATTAGAAGGAGAGGATGAAAAACAGAGGTGTTTCAGCCCTCCAGGACCGGAATTGAAGAACCCTGACATACAGCATGTCCAGGGTTGGCGAGTAATGGATTACATGTAACTGATTACCAAAAAAAACGGTAACTGTAATCCTCTACTTTACCAGCAAAAATATTGTAATCAGATTACAGATACTTTTGAAAAACTAAATGATTACTTCTAGGATTACTTTTAAATTCAGAATGGATGTTTGCGGAAAAAAAATATTTGACACCTTTCTGTTTTCTCAATGAAATTCTAATCAACCATTCATTCATACATTGTTGTGCCCCTGGCCTGAGAGGATGGAAGTTCAATATGTAGCTAGATGTAGAAGGCTAATGTTAACTAGCTAACGTTGCCCATGAATGGAAGTTAGGCTAGCGAGCAGCATTTTAGCCAGGTAGCCGAGGACAACACAAAATAAAAGCGTGTACTGTATGACAGAGTCATAGAGCGTTTCGTCAACATGAAAGAGAGGAGGATGGCATTGGTGTTTCTCTACAAGTAGGGTGAGTCAACATGTTT
>NW_028166969.1:0-5000 GCF_964263955.1 Coregonus lavaretus | reverse complement strand
GGTCGTGCCTTTACATGGTGTGATAGCTGATACTTTGGTCTATCAAAACATATATTTCATATGTTGTAAAATGTTAAGAAAAATATTTGAGATTGTCCCAACTTTCAAAGGATCCCTGAGCTCTAAAACAGCAACATGTTCTCTCAGCCTCATGGCAAAATGTGAAGAAAAAAACCTATAAAAATTCACATTTTTCTCTCTGCCCCATGGCAACAAAAAATAAATAAATGGGGCCCTTGCTCAAACCTTGTGGGGGGCCCCACGAAACTGCGCTACGCCACTGATCAAGATCCACAGGGAAGTTCACCACGGCTGTAGTAGAATGGTAGATTTTCCTTGCAATATGAGTTTTTTATTTATTTTCTGTTATGTGTGATACAGAAATGTATATATGTGGTTTGTTTTACCTATTTAGTTGAATTAACTGACTGTGAGTCACTCTGGATAAAAGAGTGTCTGCTAAATGACTTCATGTAAAATGTGCATGTTGTCACGAATTCAGCCGAGGCTGCCCCCTCCTCCTTGCTCGGGCAGGTTT
The DNA here is from genome assembly GCF_964263955.1 of Coregonus lavaretus. Taxonomy (NCBI): domain Eukaryota; kingdom Metazoa; phylum Chordata; class Actinopteri; order Salmoniformes; family Salmonidae; genus Coregonus; species Coregonus lavaretus. The sequence goes on along the minus strand of NW_028166969.1, from coordinate 4,462 downwards.
CGGCGTTCGTCGTCACCGGCTTACTAGCCACTGCCGCTCCATTTATCATCACTCCATATGTCTTGTCTTGTCTTGTCTTGTCAATCACACACACCTGGTACTCATTCCCTCATTAGTCTGTGTATAAGTGTTCCCTCTGCCCCCTTGTCCTCTGTGAGTGATTGTTCATTGTGAGAGTGAGTAGCTCGGTTGAGCAACTCTTTCCCTGTATTTAGCCAAGGTGGATTTTTCCCTTGTGCTAGTTTCGTTTTGACGCTTGCTGCTCAATATTCATGTACACTGAATAAACTCTGGATTTCGGTGTTTTACCTCCTGCGCCTGACTCCGTCATTCACACCTCATCACACATGTGGAGTCTGATTGGGTAATATCAAATACTGACCAACAGGAAAGAGGAACAGGCAGACGACTGAGATGCCAAAGCCAGTTTTGCTTCCGTCGTCAAAGTAGTTGAGCTTGGTGGCATTGGTGCAGGGGTGGAGCTCAGAGGTCGTGACCTGAGAAGGCTGGGGGCAAGGGTCACCTGTAACAGACAGGCAGACAGACAGGTAGCCAGATAGGCAGGCAGGCAGACAGACAGGGAGGGAGGCAGAAAGACAGGCAGGGAGACAGGCAGGCAGGCAGGCAGGCAGGCAGGCAGGCAGGCAGGCAGGCAGGCAGGCAGGCAGGCAGGCAGACAGACAGACAGACAGACAGACAGACAGACAGACAGACAGACAGACAGACAGACAGGCAGACAGACAGACAGGCAGGCAGGCAGGCAGGCAGGCAGGCAGGCAGGCAGGCAGGCAGGCAGGCAGGCAGGCAGGCAGGCAGACAGACAGGTAGGGAGACAGGCAGGGAAACAGGTAGGCAGGCAGACAGACAGGCAGCCAGACAGACAGGGAGTCAGGCAGCCAGGCAGGCAGAGAGACAGGGAGACATGAAGACAGGCAGGGAGACAGGCAGGGAAATAGACAGGGAGACAGGGAGACATGAAGACAGGCAGGGAGACAGGCAGGCAGGCAGAGAGACAGGGAGACATGAAGACAGGCAGGGAGACAGGCAGGGAAACAGACAGGGAGACAGGGAGACATGAAGACAGGCAGGGAGACAGGCAGGCAGAGAGACAGGGAGACATGAAGACAGGCAGGGAGACAGGCAGGGAAACAGACAGAGAGACAGGGAGACATGAAGACAGGCAGGGAGACAGGCAGGGAAACAGACAGAGAGACAGGGAGACATGAAGACAGGCAGGGAAACAGACAGGGAGAAAAACAGATGAGGAGACACGTAGGCAGATAAACTGGTTACTGTAACTGCAGCACGTACAGTCAACATTTATGAGTTACTGGGAATACTATCATAGGTTACCTATTTATAATGTTTGAATTGCAGAGAATAATATCACGTATTGGCCAACCACAGAAAGATAACTTTAGGGAGGATATGATCTTTACCATCCCTCCAGAAGAAGACTCTCCTCTGTATGTCCTCAGCCTCTGCACTGGTGACTGCTGTAATGACATCATGAAAGGTCGTGTTCCGAATGGCCTGCACCTCTTCGGCTGTGAACATACTAGAGGAACAACCAGGATTGGTCAGATCAACAGGAAATGTTATGATAGTATCACCCAAACACTGAATCAATGCTGATCATAACTGACAGTAGTCTTGTGTTTCCTCAGTTCAAAGCTGATCATAACTGACAGTAGTCTTGTGTTGCCTCAGTTCAAAGCTGATAAAAACTGATATTAGTCTTGTGTTTTCTCAGTTCAAAGTCTAGTTCTCCACTAGGCTATAGTTTATTTAATTAGTTCTTACGTTGTCAAAGGTATCCCTCCAGGCATTCATTTTACATTTACATTTTACATTTTAGTCATTTAGCAGACGCTCTTATCCAGAGCGACTTACAGTCAGTGCATTCATCTTAAGATACTGTAGCTAGATGAGACAACCACATATCACAGTCATTGTAAGTACATTTTTCCTCAATAAAGAAGTTATCAGCAAAGTCAGTGCTTGTAGGAAAAGACAAGCGCAAATAAAAAATAAATAAAAGTGGGGGAGGGGGTTACGATTGATATGTCTTTGAAGAGGCGGGGTTTCAGACGTTTTCAGAAGATGGGCAGGGACTTTGCTGTCCTAGCATCAGGGGGAAGGTGGTTCCACCATTGGGGTGTCAGGACAGAGAAGAACTTGGACTGGGCTCAGCGGGAGCTGACCTCCCTTTCGGAATGAACGAACGTGAGAAAGCCAGGAGCTGACCTCCCTTTCGGAATGAACGAACGTGAGAAAGCCAGGAGCTGACCTCCCTTTCAGAATGAACGAACGTGAGAAAGCCAGGAAATAAATCGGGTTCAACTGACAGTTACAGTTTCATTCGATGAATTAGTTTAATGTATGAGGTGTCTATATTTGACGTTGTTCCTTCCTACCCGTTCCGTGTGTTCTCGAACCAGAAGCGGTCCCCATTCCTGATGCGGTCGAACTGGTCCAATATGATAGAGGAGAAGACCGGACCAGGACCGTCCACAGACTCCAGGAGACCGCCAGGAAACAGCTCCAGTTTAGAGATATCCCCGTCATACAGGTCTGCTAGGTCCCTGAATAACTATAGATACGGTACAGGTAGAGACAGAATAGAGAGGGTATGGTAGGTTATTCACTCCATTATAGGATCTTGGGCCAGTGGTTTGAGTCCCCTCTCTCTGGCTCTCAACTGTCCCTGCCTGGTTACATTGACGTTTTAGTCATTTTGTGATTTATACGTAGGTAAAACAACCACATTCACTATCACGATCATTGGCAAGTAAAATATAAACGGTCAGTGGTACATAAGGATTTAACAACAACATTCACAACAAATACATAAAGCATTTTATAAGCAGTACGTAAGCAGTTCTGATCGTACCTGTGGGTTGGTGGTGTTGAGCCGAGGGTTTATGTCTCCCCATCTCTCTACAGGGGCCAGGCCCAGGCCCTCTCTGACCAGGTTGTAGCTGGGCAGGCCAAAGTCCCGGCCTCTCTGCACCGTCAGAGCCACCAGGTCCGACCGTGAGAACCGCAGGGGACCGTACATGTAGTCTGGTAGGGGGAGAAGAACCACGGGGGGGGGGGGGGGGGGGTAAATATGAATCATGTATTATTGTTGTATTGAAAACACACCTTTTCTTAAAGTCACCAGGTATAATCCATTAAGATGTGGTTGTGATGTATCATGATGTGGTTGTAATGCACCATGATGTGGTTGTAATGCATCATGATGCGGTCGTAATGCATTATAAGACTTGTCATAAGCAACTTCTTGTCCTCTTCATGTTGGAAGGCATATGTAAAACAAGGCCATTCCCCCCACTGACCGTCTAACGCTAAAGTGAGAGGTCTCTGCCCTATGTTCCTGTAGACACAAATACATCTGAAAATATATCATGATGATGATGATGATGATGATGGTGATGATGACCTCTTAAGTCCTCCACAACAATGTTGTCCTCTCTCTCTGCGATCTGGGAGGCCATGCCCATAATCAGATGGTCTATATCTTGGCCTGACTTCAGGTTGGAGTTCTACAACAGACAATCAGAGAGGTTTGTTTGAAACAGGTCATTCAGTTTCTCTAATAGAAATGTCTCAACAAAGGTGCTGTCTTGCCACCTCCTATAGCTGTTTGCTATACGGATCTGAGACCAGGCTACACGGAGGCTACAGGGCAGACACTTGCACAGACCAACAAAAAAAAAACTAATTGTAGAAACAATTTGACAGAGATGTTTCTTCCCAAACGTTTGGATCGATATATATTTTCTAGCAGGTTTACCTGACGGTTCCAGAAGCTGTTGCACATGCGCATCGCTGACGACGTGCTCCCATCGATGTTGACAACCTTCTGAAAGTGACAAGTTCTGTTTCTGTAGCCAAGAGAATGTATGAAAAATTCATGATGACACAAATTACATGCAGCTGTTGAAATATGAATGCTGACACAAACACTGCATCTGGGACCATGTTTCTTAGTACAAAACAACAAATCAACCCCAACAGAGCATTACAGTGATATGTACTCTGCTAGCAATAGCGTACAGTATTGAGGTGAAGGGGTAGCCTGGTGGAAACATACAATACACGTGTTTTAATAGCCTGTTGAATCCAGCATGATCGCCTGATAGTTCACCATTCTGATTCCCTGATATGTGAAGTTCAAGTGGATTCTATTGGATTCTAGTGGATTCTAGTGGATTCTATTGTATTTTAGTGGATTCTAATGGATTCTAGTGGATTCTAGTGGATTCTAGTGGATTCTATTGGATTCTAGTGGATTCTAGTGGATTCTTGTGGATTCTGATTCTTTTGGAGGAGTTTATTCTCCAGACCAGGGCACTCCTGCCCTGTTCCTGGAGAGATACCCTCCTGTAGGTTTCACTCCTGCCCTGTTCCTGGAGAGATACCCTCCTGTAGGTTTCACTCCTGCCCTGTTCCTGGA
>NW_028166970.1:0-74157 GCF_964263955.1 Coregonus lavaretus | reverse complement strand
ATTGTTGGGGCTGTGTGTGTGGGGTAGTGGTGTTGGGGAGGGGTGTGTGTGTGTGTGTGTGTGGTGGGGAAGTGGGGCCTCCATGGTGTAAACAGTAACAGAAATCACAGGTGCTTCTGATATATTGCTCTCCCTCCCTCTCTCCTCTCTCTTTCTCTCTCGTTCTCTCCCATGGGCTTTATTGGCATGGGAAATATATGTTTACGTTGCCAAAGGAAGTGAAATAGATAATAAACAAAAGTGAAATATCTCTCTCAATAAACACAACTTTACATTCACCCAACAGTTAATTTAAACTGAATATGTATTAGTTATTATTATGACACAAATCAAACCTCTCTTAAGATCTACACTACCGGTCAAAAGTTAAAACACCTCCTCCTCCATGCTTTACGGTGGGAAATACACATGCAGAGATCATCCGCTCACCCATACCACGTCTCACAAAGACATGGCGGTTGGAACCAAAAATCTCAAATTTGGACTCCAGACCTGAACTCTGAAGCATTCATTTGGGCTGCAATTTCTGAAGCTAATGAACTTATCCTCTGCAGCAGAGGTAACTCTGGGTCTTCCATTCCTGTGACGGTCCTCATGAGAGCCAGTTTCATCATAGCGCTTGATGGTTTTTGCAACTGCACTTGAAGAAACTTTAAAAGTTCTTGAAATGTTCCGTATTGACTGACCTTCATGTCTTGAAGTAATGATAATGAAGTAATGATCGTTTCTCTTTGCTTATTTGAGCTGTTTGTGCCATAATACGGACTTGGTCTTTTACCAAATAGGGCTATCTTCTGTATACCCCCCTACCTTGTCACAACACAACTGATTGGCTCAAACACATTAAGAAGGAAATCAATTCCACAAATTAACTTTTAAGAAGGCAAATCTGTTAATTGAAATGCATTCCAGGTGAAGCTGGTTGATGAAGCTGGTTGAGAGAATGCCAAGAGTGTGCAAAGCTGTCATCAAGGTAAAGGGTGGCTATTTGAAGAATCTCAAATATAAAATATATTTTGAATTGTTTAACACTTTTTTGGTAACTACATGATTCCATATGTGTTATTTCATAGTTTTGATGTCTTCACTATTATTCAACAATGTAGAAAATTGTAAAAATAAAGAAAAACCCTTCAATGAGTAGGTATTCTAAAACTTTTGACCGGTAGTGTACATAACAGTCCCATGAAAATCCCAGCAACATACGCTACTCCCTTACACATATCATTATCAACCTCAACCCCGCCATCAAAACCCCTGCTACCAACAATCAATCGAACCATATAGAAAAAAATGCAAAGCATTGAATAAACAAGCGGGCGTGACAGGACGATTATTGATTTACTGTCAGTGGCTGGCTTGGGCATAAGTCTCAGTGGTGCACCATTAATACGTCCTAAGTAGAGTTATTGCATTAGACACCTTCTTCTACTATGTGTAGTTAACGACCATGTTATAGGAGGGAGAGAAGAGAGGCTGGGGAAGAGATAGGCTGAGTCAGAGGAGAGGCCTAACACTAATGATGTCATGATGTCTGGGGAACAGAGAAGAAGAGAGGAGAGAAGAGAGAGAGGAGGGGACAAGGGGGAGGGAGAAGAGAGGTGAGAAGAGAGAGGAGGGGACAGGGAGGAGGGAGAAGAGAGAGAGGGGAGGGGACAGGGAGGAGGGAGAAGAGATAGAGGGGAGGGGACAGGGAGGAGGGAGAAGAGAGAGAGAGGAGGGGTTAGGGAGAAGAGAGAGCGGAGGGGACAGGGAGGAGGGAGAAGAGAGAGAGGAAGGGACAGGGAAGCGGGAGAAGAGAGAGAGGAGAGGACAGGGAAGAGGGAGAAGAGAGAGAGAAGAGGGGACAGGGAAGAGGGAGAGAGGGGACAGGGAAGAGGGGGAAGAGGGAGAAGAGAGAGAGAAGAGGGGACAGGGAGGAGGGAGAAGAGAGAGAGGAGAGGGGACAGGGAGGAGGGAGAAGAGAAAGAGAGGAGGGGTTAGGGAGGAGGGAGAAGAGAGAGAGGAGAGGACAGGGAAGAGGGAGAAGAGAGAGAGAAGAGGGGACAGGGAAGAGGGAGAGAGGGGACAGGGAAGAGGGGGAAGAGGGAGAAGAGAGAGAGGAGGGGACAGGGAAGAGGGAGAAGAGAGAGAGAGAGGGGACAGGGAAGAGGGAGAAGAGAGAGAGGGGGACAGGGAAGAGGGAGAAGAGAGAGAGGGGAGGGGACAGGGAAGAGGGAGAAGAGAGAGAGAAGAGAGGGGACAGGGAGGAGGGAGAAGAGAGGAGAGAAAAGGAGAGAAGGGAACATTCTGAAGGGTCAAGAAGTCAAACAAGTAAGAAGTAGATTTTAGGTTACACCCTACATTTCCTTTGATCAAGGGCATTTACTGTACTGTAATAAACAGAGCTTCCTTGCAGGTTTCCTATCTAAACTGTATAAATGCCTCTGTGCACAGTGTAGTCCAGCCTCAGCTTCACAGTATACTGTTCTCCCGAGTGGCGCAGTGGTCTAAGGCACTGCATCGCAGTGCTAGCTGTGCCACTAGAGATCCTGGTTCGAATCCAGGCTCTGTCGTAGCCGGCCGCGACCGGGAGACCCGTGGGGCGGCGCACAATTGGCCAGGGTATGGGAGAGAATGGCCGGCAGGGATGTAGCTCAGTTGGTAGAGCATGGCATTTGCAACGCCAGGGTTGTGGGTTCGATTCCCACGGGGGGCCAGTATGTAAAAATAAAATAATAATGTATGCACTCACTAACTGTAAGTCGCTCTGGATAAGAGCGTCTGCTAAATGACTAAAATGTAAATGTACTGTGCTGCAGAGTACAGAGCTGCTGTTTCATTACAGAACCCCTAGTGGGACCTGGGAGATGAGGGGAGAGGGGGAGAGAGGAGGGGTGGCCAGGTGCCAGGTGTGTGCTCTGCCTGTGATGGGACTCCCCGTTGCCATGGTGACAGGGGTCAGGGGGCGTGGGGAGGTCAAGCGTCCTGAGCAGCATGGTGGCCCATCTTTAAAGGCATGAATTACCCGCCTGCAGAGCCCTAGAGTCCCCCATCATGCTGGGACATTAAAGGAGAGGTTACTACCCAGTGGCCCTCACAGCTCTATAGAAAACACTACAGCTCGTATGATTCCTAGCTCCTTCTCTTCAAAACATCCATTCTGCAGAAAGCTTTCAAGGAGAGACGGGAAATTAGATCATCTTTTGTGGTCGAACAGAGTTGAGGTGTACCACAAACGAAACACAATGAGTTTGAAAACAGGGGAGGGGAGAGGGAGAGGAGAGGAGAGGGAGAGGGAGAGGGAGAGGGAGAGGAGAGGAGAGGAGAGGAGAGGAGAGGGAGAGGAGAGGGCTGTGGTGTCATTGTCAGCCAGCCTGATGTCACTTCCCTGCCAGAGCCTGCAGTTTGGTTTGGTGTGATCATCATCTGAGAACCTGACTCACTCACCCCCTTCATCTCCCCGCATCTGTCTCCCCCCCACCCACCTAATGAGACAGCTGAGAGAGAGACACACAGCAGTTGATGAGTGACTTTCAGGAGGAGGGCAGAGTTGGTCAACTTCTGGATGTGTACTGAGAGAAGTCATCTAGTAGCCTACTGGTATATGATGTCTGAGGATATCGGGGGTCGTTTACTATGTTAGTCCAGTATTGCATTCATGTGTATTTCAGATGATAATCAACGTGATTGGTAATGATAAATATGTCTTATATTTACCCAAACATAGATGTCAAGCACAAAACTGATGGTGCCACATAAAATGTGGTGATAATGGATTTGTCCTACATCCCAGACAAACAGGCTTTACAGCGTTAATCAGAGCAGCATCCTACCTGTGTGTGTTGACGAGGAGCTGACAATAGAAACATTTGGGGGCTTTAATCACGGTGAGAATAAAACATGATGTGTGATTACACACCAGACCATCATCAACATCCCGCTACCTCCTAATCACACTAAGTAAACAGGGATTTATAACCCTCACTACTCGTCTGGATGAATAAATTACATGACTCAAACACACATATACACACACACACACGTATGCACAGGTATACATGCATGCACGCATCTCTCTCTCTCTCACACACACTCACTGTCTCTACTCAGTATGCCAATATGGCGCTGTGCTTAAATGTAGCTCTCTGGCTTTATGACCTTGAGTTCCATCATATCGACAAAGTTTTGGTAATAGTTTAAGTCTGTTCTCTTTTTTCTTCCAGTAATTGTAATAACCTTGATTAGTGTTTGTGTTCAACAGTAAAGTTAGAAGAAAGCTCTCATCGGTGTTGAAAGAGACGTTAAAGTCCAATAAGGACCACACACTGCCACTCTATATCAAATATAATATATCAAATATATAATATCCACTCATTATGGCAAGTCTTATTTTGTCTTTTGAAATCCCAGCCCACTCTAGGAATCCATTAGGTTGACGTTGTAGCTGAAACCGCCAGCAAGAAAGACATCCATCACAGTAGAAGACACATAAACAATGACATACCCCTTTCCTTTGCTGGTAATAATCTCAACTTTTTTAATCTACTTTCATGTTGGCCCCTTCTATCTTATTTACTTGGACTTCTTTCATTCCATCTTCCATCTCTTTCTTTCTCTCCCCTCCTTCTCTTTGTAGAGCTCATTACCGTAGGGCCGGAGACTCGCCGTGTTTTCCACACAGGGAAATTCTAACATGACCGGCGACAGCGCTCGTTAGCGCGCTTGTCAATCACGGGCGGGCGTGGGGAGAAGCAATCGAGACGGTGGCGCGGAGGGGTCACCGATGAAGATGTTCATTTTCCATTCATCCATCACATCTCCCCGGAAATCAATTTACAGCACATCAACTGTATATCGCCTTGACAACACTGACTGGTGGTGGGGAGCCTTCAGCAGCTAGGAGAGAAGGAGGGGGAACCTCCAGAAAGAGAGCAGAGAGGGGTAGAGACATTTTGATCGAACCTCCTTTGTTTCTCCTTACTGAAAATGTACTTCCAGTCCTTTGTAACTTTCTGAACATGAATGATGTTTTGTTGACTAATAAATATACTTACGTTAAATTGTTGGTAAGTGTAATGAAGAATTAGAGAAGACTAATAAAGACTATGTAAGTTGCTTAAGCACACACACACACACACTACCCGTCCTGCATGCCTGCCCGTGGTAGTTAGGTATTCTCTTTGAGATGCTGTGTGTGACTGACAGTGGGAAGGCTGAGATGTGATGTTGCTTCTTGCATTCATTTAGTTGTTGGGTTCCTGCAGATGTCAGCGCACCGCTTCATTAACGGTGTTTGTTTTAAGAAAACCTGAAAAAAGGAGGATAAAAGAGGAGTACAGCTGAAAATAGAGAGAACAAGACGCTCTGAGAATAATTGGCAACGAAAATGAACAAAAATGTCTGTCCAAAGACACACGCCACAAAAAAACTACTTTGAACATCCCATGAAAAATTACACGTGGACATGCTTGCTTTGGACACCCTTAGAGAAGAATAGGACAGGAGACAGAGATACCATAGAGAGGGAGAGGGAGAGGGAGAGGGAGAGAGAGAGAGAGAGAGAGAGAGAGAGGGAGAGGGAGAGGGGGAGAGAGAGAGAGAGAGAGAGAGAGAGAGAGAGAGATGGACAGACAGAGAGAGAGAGAGAGAGAGAGAGAGAGAGAGAGAGAGAGAGAGAGAGAGAGATGGACAGACAGAGAGGGAGAGAGATAGCAACTAGAGATAGCCACAGTGTGTGTGAGAGGGGAGGAGTGAGGGGGAGAGAGCTTTCATTCCAGGAGATGTCATGCTGTTCCGGCAAACGGTTCTCTGTTAGGCCATCCACAGCCTGCTGTTGGTGCCGCCACCCCCGCTGTACCCACCATGCCTTGTGCCAGAGCCCGCGCCGCCACTGTTGCCAAGAGCAGCCAGTCCGTCCCTCTCCCTCTCTCCGGAGCAGATGTCACTCAATCGGCCCCTAACAGACAGACAGCGACTGTCGAGCCAACACACACCCGACGTGTGAAGAGAGGGTGACGGGGTACACGGATAGGGGGCACAAGAACACAGAGTGGCCAAATATAGACTGTTCTCACCCCCCACCCCCCACCCCGCACCCCCTTCCCTGCTAAACAGACACTTTCCTCTCTCAAGAAGACACCCCCTGCAGGCCCATGGAATATTCTAATTCTGTATCCTGAGTGTGTGACATCTGAATTGTAATTAGTAGCTCAGGGGTGAACAGAGAGCGAGACCCCTGAAAACATCCAATTCTGCCAGACACACGCACACGAACCTTAACTTACTTCCTTTGTTCCAACCCCACTCCAGAACCAAACCAGGAAGGATCGACTGCAGCTTGGCCATGCAGGCCGGAAGTGATCCCAGCCCCCCCATTGGTCCATTAGAAGCCTGTGGTGGTTCTCTTTCTTCTCTAGCTCCCCAGTCCAGGAGCCCCTTTCGATAACCCTAAAGCCCCCGCCCCCCCTTCCACAAAGGCCTGGGTGACGGAGGCTGGCTTCAGGGACAGAAGATAATGGGATTGAGGTGGTACTTAAATCTCAGTGAACCACAGCAGCTCAAGTCATTAGTGAATAGGATCCATACTGGGGTTGCTAATCATGGCTAATGCAACCCTGGGCTGCTGGAGCAACCAACGAGGATGGGAATCTCTAGCTCTCTCTCCATCTCTCTCCTTTCTATCTCTCTTCTCTCAGGCCTTCTCTCTAACTCTCTCTTTGTTCTAACTCTCAAAGAGGAAGAGAAAAGACTGGTTCCTCTCTCAGTCAGTTAGCCCTAAGAAACATACAACTTATGACCGGAGAAAACGAGGGAAGAGAGAAGCGAAGGGGTGAAAGAAAGAGAGGATGGAATTCTAATTTAGCGTTGGTGTCAGAGGACACAGACGAGGCCCTGTCCTTCCATTGAGGGATCATTAGAAGAACAATGGTGTCTCTGCCATCTAATTAGGAAAGGTTAATAAGCAGGAGAGGGCCAACCTGCTACCCAGGATGCACTCTGCTTGGGCCAGAGAGGTGACTAGAGGTCTGGCTACCCACGGATGCTCATCTTACCGGGAAGTAAGAAATTACATGGGTACATGTTTGTAGAACCTTTAGATGCCAATACTTCCTGTAAATCACTATAATCCTGTTTCATGCAATTATCACAATAGCTTATTATGCATATACCTTCAAGTGGACCCCAAAGATTGGACTTGTTTTACCATTAGTCACCACTGTTCCAACTCTGTATCCCCCCACAACCCCATGTAGCCATTACAATTCATTGGTCTAAAGCCATGCTCACTTGATTGGAAAATAACATTGTTTTAGAACTGGCATGGATCACTCTGTAATTCATTTCTGGAGCATTAACTGCCTCTGTCATACAAATAGTGAAGTAGTGTTAGTCCTGGTCGGTCCCTGGTCTGGTCCCCCCCAAAATATCCCAATGCCCCGTGTAGGGTGCCGTCTTTCGGATGGGACGTAAAACGGGTGTCCTGACTCTCTGTGGTCACTAAAGATCCCATGGCACTTATCGTAAGAGTAGGGGTGTTAACCCCAGTCTCCTGGCTAAATTCTCAATCTGGCCCTCATACCATCATGGCCACCTAATCATCCCCAGCTTCCAATTGGCTCATTCATCCCGCCTCCTCTCCCCAGTAACTATTCCCCAGGTCATTGCTGTAAATGAGAATGTGTTCTCAGTCAACTTACCTGGTAAAATAAGGGTTAAATTAAAGAAATAAATAAACAACACGCACCCAAAAACACAAGGTTAAGGATCCAGTAATGAATCCAGAAGGTGCGAGACAGAGAGTGTGAATTCACCCTAAACACACATGCCAGGTTAGGGAGCGGCTCTGCTGAGATAAAAACTATGATAATGGTTACATGCTCGCCTCAGAGAAACAGAGGGTGCATTTCTTTAACACCAAAAGCTGTGTTTACAGACAGATGAAAACATCTAGAGTGTTCTGTTAAAGGAGTGAGACACAAAGGATAGGAGAGGCACAGCGATGCTATTGCAGCAACACACACTGGAGTCTCTGAAGGAACAAGATTGCATTATCATACTATGCATTGCATACAGGAAGGAAACTTGCATCGGAATATGGATTTGCATACCTCTGGAAAACATCATACCTTTAATGTTTTTTTTTCACTTTAAAGTGATATTGTAGATAGTGGTACAATAGTTATACTAAATGAAGAGTCATCCAATGCTCTAAATATTTCACCAAATACATGCATGAACCATTAGACTATAACCTTTAAACAAGTCAGACAACACCATGACAAAGATGATTTTACAAACAGAACACAAAAAACCTTCTTTAACCTTGACATTCGTTTACTCAGAAAATGGATTCCCATGCTTGCCAAATATGTAATGGTGTACTATTATAGTACATTACCAAATAGGTGCATGCATTTACCGCAGCACAGTCACATAGACTTTCAAATGGCTTATTGTGTGGGTATGTTATGTGATTTTTATACAGTTGTGAACAGAGATGTAATTTTGTTATTTCAGAACAACAGAGTCGCTGAGCATTAGTATAACCCCAGTGGAAAAGGTTATTGCTGTCCCTGTAGCTTCAGTCTTGTGAGCACACACACAAACACAAACACACGCACGCACGCACACACACACACACACACACACAAACACAAACACAAACACACACACACAAACGCACGCACACACACACACACACACACAAACGCACAAACACACGCACGCACACACACACACACACACACACACATTCGCACAGGCATGCACACACGCCGCTCAGTCTGTGATAATGTGCCAGTGATGGTCAGACAGTGCTAATGACAGTAATGACCAGTGTGATTATGGCAGCAGTGTGTTCTGTATGCTTATCTATGCTATTGGCAGCTGTTCACCATCCATTTTTCTGTTCCGTTACCTCCTCAAAGAGAAGCTGACAGAGACACAGACAGACAGACAGACAGACAGACAGACAGACAGACAGACAGACAGAGCCTTCAGAAAGTATAAATACCCCTTGCCTTATTCCACATTTTGTTATGTTACAGCCTGCATTCAAAATGAATTAAATATTATTTTTTTTCACCCATCTACACACAATACCCCATAATGACAAAGTGAAAACATGTTTTTAGACATTTTTGCAAATTGAAAATGAAATAGAGAAATATATCATTTAGATAAGTATTCACACCCCTGAGTCAATACATGCTAGGATCACCTTTGGCAGCGATTCCAGCTGTGAGTCTTTCTAGGTAAGTCTCTAAGAGCTTTGCACACCTGGATTGTAAAATATTTGCACATTATTCTTTATAAAAATTCTTCAAGCTCTGTCAAGATGGTTGTTGACCCATAACATGATGCAGCCACCACCATGCTTAAGAATATGAAGAGTGGTACTCAGTGATGTGTTGTGTTGGATTTCCCCCAAACATAACGCTTTGTATTCAGGACATAAAGTTAATTTCTTTGCCACATTTTTTGCAATTTTACTTTAGCGCTTTATTGAAGCAGGATGCATGTTTTGGAATATTTTTTATTTTGTACAGGATTCCTTCTTTTGACTCTGTAATTTAGGTTAGTATTGAGGAGTAACTACAATGTTGTTGATCCATCCAAATTTTTCTCCACACAGCCATTAAACTCTGTAACTGTTTTGAAGTCACCATTGGCCTCATGGTGAAATCCCTGAGCGGTTTCCTTCCTCTCCGGCAAATGAGTTAGGAAGGACGCCTGTATCTTTGTAGTTACTGGGTGTATTGATACACTATACAAAGTGTAATGAATAACTTCACCATGCTCAAAGGGATATTCAATGTCTGCTTTTTTTGTTGTTGACCCATCTACCAATAGGTGCCCTTCTTTGCGAGGCATTGGAAAACCTCCCTGGTCTTTGTGGTTGAATCTGTGTTTGAAATTCACTGCTCAACTGAGGACCTTACATTTAATTATATGTGTGGGGTACAGAGATGAGGTAGTCATTCAAAAATCATGTTCAACACTATTATTACACACAGAGTGAGTCCATGCAACTTATGATGTGACTTGTTAAGAAAATGTTTACTCCTGAACTTATTTAGGCTTGCCATAACAAAGGGGTTGAATAGTTATTTCAGCTTTTCATTTTTTATTAATTTGTAACAATTTCTAACAACACAACTCCACTTTGACATTAAAGGGTATTATGTGTAAGCCAGTGACACAAAATCTCAATTGAATCAATTTTATGTTCAGGCTGTAACACAACAAAATGTGGAAAAAGTCAAGGGGTGTGAATACTTTCTGAAGGCACGATCGATTAGATAGATAGATCGATAGATAGATACCGTTTCAAATACATCCCTTTCTGTTGCTTGTCTAGGATGAATTGTTGCAAATGTTCTTGTCAACTCTCCGTCTGACAAAAGAAAAGAAACAGCAATTACATTTGTTGACTGTTTCCTGTGCTACGATTTACATAACCTTACTCTCGCTTCCCCGAGTTTCACCTTAAAATGACGGCACCAAGAACTAAACTGACATCCCTGAGAGGGTGTTAATCAAACAAAACCATTTCTTCTATCCAACTTTCCTCCATTCAAGTCAAAATGACAACACAACACAAAACAGCAGCAAACGCTGTCTGCCTTTATTCCAGGGACGTCAGCATGCTATTCTGTTGAAATATCAACTTCACAAGTCAGTGGGGAGGAAAGACGTTAGCATTTTGTCTGCCTTTGTTGGTTCGGGTTTGATATGCAGTATGTGCCTTTCAAGACATTTGTTAGACTCAATTTCCCTCTGTGTTACATCGGCAGATTACATTTCAAACCAACAAGCAGCAACATAAAACCCAAGAACATTTATTATAGCGAGAGAATGACAAGACATTCAGATAGAAAGAGAAGAGACATAGACGAAAAGAAAGAATACGGTGGAAAAGAAAAGGAGAGAAGAAGAAGAGATGAGAGAAAGGAGGAGGAACAAGAGGACTGAGAAGACACCTTTATTCTCCAGTGTGGGTTTGTGGCCCTTTGTTGTGTGTCCGTGCATAAGGGCCAGGAAGGCAGGCAAGGACAGACAGCGATTCATGTGCCCTAAGCTCTCTCTCTCCCTCCCTCCCCCGTCCCTAGGACTCTTGAGCGTGTGAAAAGCCACTGGCCTCTCAAAGCCATGCAGGCACACACACAGAGAGACAGAGAGACACAGAGACACACACAGAGAGAGAGAGAGACACACAGAGAGAGAGAGAGAGAGAGAGAGAGAGAGAGAGACACACACACAGAGAGAGAGAGAGAGAGAGAGAGAGAGAGAGAGAGAGAGAGAGAGAGAGAGAGAGAGAGAGAGAGAAGTGCTTTGTGTCCTAGAAACATTGCAGGAGAGGACAGCTGTACACAGCCTCATAACTCCTCTCCTCTCCTCTCCTCTCCTCTCCTCTCCTCTCCTCTCCTCTCCTCTCCTCTCCTCTCCTCTCCTCTCCGTGTACACACATAGAAAGAAAGGAAAGAAGAAATAATGGGAAGTTACACAATAATTCCTAAACACTCACATGTATTTGCTCAGAAAAGTGCCTCTAATTCACACAAAATCTCACACCAGATCTCACACAAAATCTCACACCAAGTCTCACACCAGATCTCACACCAAATCTCACACCCATCTCACACCAGAGATGTAGCCTATAATTCTCCTAGCTGTATAATTCATTTTTCTTCATGGTATGATTCTGCATGTAGCCTGTTATGCAATAAAGAGGAAGGGCTATGTTAGTGTCAATTCCTCTTGTGATAACCCAGTGCTCTGATGTGCTGTAACTACTAGGCCAGGGCTAGGGCCCAGTGTGTATGTAGACGAGGGTTCACTAATCACACACTGCATTAACCTACATCGCCATCTAGTGGCTCCCAGCAGTAAGACGTGTCCTTGACAGCTTTGCCACTGCTCTGTTCCAAACAGTGTTGTTTCTGTACAACTGTCATGCAACTACAGTAACCAGCATCGGATCTGAATAAAGCACATTGCATATGTGGTGACAGAGAAATAGCATGAATACTAGTGTGAAAGGGGTATAATTATACAGCTTTGTGGCTGAATAGGGTGCGGATGAAAAATGTGTAACATCTGTTAGAATAACAGTAAATATTGCATGTTTTTGACGTTGGATGTGTTAGCTAGCATTAGTGTACAATGTCTACATGGTGAATGTCTATGGTAGGTAGGTGTGAGTATGTTTGCTCATGTGTGTGTGTGTGTGTGTGTGTGTGTGTGTGTGTGTGTGTATGTATTCACCTTACGTGTGTATATGCGTATGTGTTCGAACATGGGCATGTTCATTTATGTGTGTTCGCACATGTTTGTGAATGTGTGTCCGCACGTGTGTGTGTGTGAGTGTGTGTGTGTGTGTGTGTGTGTGTGTGTGTGTGTGTGTGTGTGTGTGAGCGTAGCTGCTAGCTGTAGACGTGCTGTGTTCTGAGGCCGTGCTCCTCACCTCTCTGTAATGAAATCATCCAGGTCAGTGAGGCCAGGCGAGCATGCTGCCCAGGCAGGTCACCCAACGGATCGGAACTAAGCTGCTTTGACCCAGCCTGGTACCGCATGCCAAACACACACACACACACACACACCAGTACACACATACTGCTCGCAGCACAATGGGACCACTGTACAGGGGAGTGTGTTAGTGATTAAATACACACCGTGCACCAAACAACCACACACACACGCTGTCAATACACACACACACACACACACACACACACACACGGGCAAGCAAACACACAGCACCCGGCTCAACGGGGCCGGGTACATAACAATAAGAATGGTATCTATCAAAGGTGTCTTTTAACAACTACAGTATCTGTCACTTTTCTGTCCCAGATGCTAAGATATTTCCTCATAAATTCACATTCTCTTCTCTCTTATATACACGGTATATATATATCAAATTATATGCCGGGAAGGGAACAGCTAACTCAAAGTTAACTCCAATATTTGCATAGTGTTGTGAGTTGTTTAATCAGCGCATAGCCAAACCAATGAGAGTATTGTTGTGATTATGAGAGAGAGAGAAAGTTTTAATCATGTGTCTTCTATTAACTAAACGCCTCATGTATTGCCCTGGGACTTCTAGTAGAATTAAATCAAATAATGGAAATGTAAATATTGACAACATGTGCATAATTGTTTATCATACAGGAAAACAATAATTATATATTATGCCTCTGTGTGAATACATAACTACATGTATTGGTCTATTATGGAAATCACAATGTTATTATTGGGAACATAGTGTATATTATGATTATTATTGTGTATTATCATTGTTTTAATTGTTAATAGTATATTTATCATAATGATTGTTAATTAGAATAATAATTATAATTTGTATTATCATTCATTTATTTATTTAATATATAAAAACTCTACTTATATAATAAAAAATCATCATATCTATATTAAATACACCGTTTCTAAGAGTTTCATTACAAACATAATAATGAAATACAGCACATTCAAATGACAATATTAGATATTTCTAAATGGTTAACCGTATTATAAGGTTAATTCTTGTAATGAATAGTTTGAACTACAGTACACACGATTAACCCCGTCTTGCCTGAGCTCCACTTCCATACGTCTCAAAGAGCCTACAGTACATACACATTCTCTACCCCTATATCCCTCTAAAGGTCAAGAGTCAACAACAGCAACACCGCTGTCTTCTACAATCTGTTCCTCTTTACAATCAATTATCATGTGGCTAATTTCATGGACATCCCTGTTCACTGATGTTTCTTCACATCACACTTACATTTGCGTCATTTAGCAGACGCTCGTATCCAGAGCGACTTACAGTAAGTAGTGAGTGTTTACATTTTCGTACTGGTCCCTCATGGGAATCGAACCCACAACCCTAGCGTTGCAAGCGCCATGCTCTAACAACTGAGCCACACGGGACCACGTCACATCACTCCTGGGAGTCCTGGCTCTGGCCTACGTAGCTGTTAACGGTATACAAGTTCACAAGTCCAGAGTTAAGCATCTAATTAGGTGAAGGGCTGGAGCAGCCTTAGTTACTGCTGCTCCTTCACTGTAAGACAATGAGAAGGGAGGCGGGGCTGGGGAGAGAGAGGACATCACACATGCACATATTACAAACACAATTGTCTTTCCGAATGCGGGCGGTTGTTTGGAAATTGACTTTTTGATTATTCAGTTAGTACAATAATTAAATATTCAATGCCCTGGGTTCCTGGAGTCACTGAACCACAGTGAGGATATTTAACAGGGCCTGACAGATGTTTTAAATAATGTTTATTTATCAATACTAATATAAGGTGCCCTAAACTGACACTCTCCTGTGACCCTGGTGGCGCTCCTTTCTATGTCTACAGTTTCACATCACAACAACAACATTTACATTTTAGTAATTTAGTAGACGCTTTTATCAAGAGTGACTTACAATTAGTGCATTCATTTTAATATAGCTAGTTGAGACAACCAGATATCACAGTTGTAGCAAGTACATTTTCCCCCAATAAAGTACTATAGAGTTCTACTTGAATTTTGAAGAAGTTTTATTTTATTTTCCTAAGTTTTTTCTTGTGCTGAAAATAGCAAAAGAGAATGCGATCAGAGACATCGAGAGAGAGATGGAGGGGTGATGTCACCTCGTTTGATGAAGAACAAATACAATTCAAATACCATTCATTCCTGTGTTTTCGGACACAGTCTAGACCCCTGATTTTGACAAGCTAGATAATTATTAGAATCGTGTGGCATCATAGAATCATCCTTTCACTGAAGTTTTGTTTGTCCAGATAAAATAACCATCCAAATGTATAAATTAATAAATGAATACATGAGCACACACAAATAAATATCTAGTCAGATGTATGAATTAATACATGAATACATGACCATATTTATTCCCAATCTCCATAGCAACACACTCACTGGCCCCAGACGATGTGAGAGCGAAAATATCATTATATTTTAATTAGACTGCTGTTTTCCATCGGCCATTATGAAAATATGAAACATTCTATGCATTAACATTTAAAAATGTCAATCCCATTCAAAATCATAGAACAATTTGCAAGTCATACAATGTAGGAAACACATCAAGTGATGCAATATAAGACAAAAACCAAAGAGTTTTGCGGTCTTTAGAATCCTCATCCCAGCAAGGGAGTGCTGTGTACATACTGTAGCAACGCCAAAGTAGGAAAGTAGAGTGGAGAATCATTTCCTAAACTGCAGGATACTTTAGAGGACACGGACTATTGATTTCAACCCAACAGTCTTGGCAAAGGCAGGAAGCAACAGGAGAGTTGCACTATGAGGTTTTCTCTAGCATTCCTGGGTAAGTGTTTCTTCTCTCTCTGGGAGTTTGGTTTTAATATGTATCCAGATAATATCAGTCGATCAGTATTCAACCTTACACACACATCTTTTTAACATATTGTACGTCCGGTTTGAAGTTTGATATAACCCTCACCAGAGGAAGTTGTCCTGGGATAAATATTTGGCTGGCCATTTGAACTAGAAGAAAGACTAGTCTGTTTAAGAGTCTGCTCAGGGTCAGAGAACAAAAGATGCATTGGAAATGTTTGACCAGTTCCCATATTCAGATTTCAGTCATCATTGTTGTTTCAGATAACATGTTTCATTTTGCTTCCCTGAAATAAAGAAGTGTGCTTTCCTCTCCAGTCTCAGATGTTTTTATCTTAATAGAAACTGTGAGCTGTAGCCAATCCATTTGTTATTTTTAACCAAATACTCTAAATAGCTTTACAGTGAGCTGGTTTGGGGTACATGGCTGCACTGGACAAGCATATTAAAAGGAGATCTTTCAACAAAATGCAACAACATAAAAAATGCCTCCACTCAACGAACAAACACTGACCAATGAGCCTTTAGAACCACAACTCAGAACAATAGTCTCCTTTAGACTTTTGAGTTTGAATCCGTTTACATGGCAACAGGTAGTGCTTTTCAACAGAGGGCCAAAGTGTCTGGATGGCAGTTCATCTTCTACTCTAGATCAGAGAGTTTCAGTGGGGCTCAAGGAGAACATTGGGAGAAGAGAAGGAACGCTTTTGTTGATGCACTGCAATAACTTCTAGTGATCCTTCATCTGCCTGTGTGATGGACGTTCGAGGGCCACTCGTGAAAGTGTGTGTGGGGGGGGGGGTTTGGTAGGAAGAGAGTGAAGGGAGGAAGGGGGGTGTCAAAACCATGACCGTTGGAGTGTGTTCTAAAGCACTGTAGTAAAAAATAAACAAATCAAAAAGAATTAAGAGTGATCTTCTCATCAAACATTCAACGGAGTGCGGAGCAGAGCAACCCTTCCGTGACAAGCCATCAGGCCAGCTCCCATCTATTTGACCATGTCCCGAACACATGGAGATGTGTCTGCCACTTAAATCAAATTAGCAAATTGAATCAACAATTAGAGCAAATGAGCTACATGGCATTATCGTCAGTTCAGTCATGTTTGTCATCCCATCACTAAAACAACTCCAGAGTCCTTTTGTTTCCCCCAGTCCTCTCCGAACCGCTCAGCTGAATGTCAAGGCTGCTGCTCAGGGCGTCAACCCCGTCGTACGCCACGGTCATCTCCGGCTACCAGCTGGGGTAAGAGTTGTTTTCGCCAAGCTAAATGTGTTTTGTTTACTCGGATGGCTCCGGTGGTTGCCCCCTCTCTCTCAGTCTACTTTATTTGTATTGACGGTTCTCACTCCATGCCTCTTAGTTGGGCATGTCAAAAACATTGCTGGCGGAAATGGAAGTATCCAAATTATGCAAATGTCGGTTCCACTGATAGGCATGTTCTGTTTTATAAATTACATCCCTTTGTCAGGAGTCAAATTGTATTTGAGTAACTTCAGAGGAATTGTCACCAAGATTTGAATTTGGGTGCCTTCAATGCCATTTTAGATTTAGTCACTAATGTAAAAATGTTTATTTCTCTAAAGGGGGTGCATGATTGTGTTGTCAAGAATGTTATTTAAATCAACTGTGTTGCATAAGCATTTATTTTGTGCATTTTTTAAAAGAATAGAATAAAATGGTTAGCATCTGAATAAATACATTTCAATTTCATCGTTTTTAATAAAATATGATAAACAGCAGCAGTTAGTGTATATTTTTCAAAGATCTTCCGCTTGCTAAGATACCAGTCACAAAGAAACATGACAGGTCTTCCTCCAAGGAGATATTAATAATCATGTTCAATTAAGTCACCAAGAAACACAATGCACAATTAAGAATGTAACTTCATAGGAATAATGGCCTTCAGTATGTCTAAAGGAAAAAGATAATGTTTAGTCTTTTGAGGGAAATAATAACTAACAATATAGAAATATAGGAATAGTCAAATTTTACTTATTTGTTCTTCTACATAAAAAGTACCTTTAAAAAATAAATATACATTAATATTTTTGTGAGATGTCAAATTTGACTTACTTTTACTGGCAAAATTGTCAAAGAATATGGTTGGACCTTCTCTATACCACGGACCACACTGTTCCGACTCACAAGGATTGTGTGGTGTGATCAAATAATGGATCATGTGTTCATGTGTTCACCCTCTAAAATGCCTCCAAACCAAAAGAGTATTATCTATCCCACTTAACGGCTGTCTTCAACAAGATGTACCCTCCAAACAACAATCCAATGCTTATAATGGAAACACCCATAGATCAAAGTGACAAGGAAAACTCCTTTCAATTCTGTCTGGATTGGTTACATGTGCCTCCATAGCTCCATATCTTCCATCACTGTTACTGGAATAAAACGTGGAATAAAACATGGAGCGCCTCAAACATCTGACAGTAACAAATACAAATGGCGCCAACAACCTCCCTATGAAAAAAAAACCCAGAGAAAAGGAGAGAGAGGCTTATTTTAATATTCATGAATTTTTCTACAAGCTCAGTTCAGCAGTTTCGATTAAGCATTAATTAGCAGCCGGAGGGTAAACTAACAAAAATAAGGAGCTGAATCGCTAATTAAGGTGGTTGGGATGTGGGCAGACTGTGATGCCACTAATGGCTTGGTATTGGGGAGCAGGGGCAGGCCAAGCCTGCTGAAGGTGTGGGTGGAGGGATCACCTAGTACCAACTCAAACCCCCCACTGATTGTAACATACCTCACACCCTCACCACCTCAGCAGTAATCAAACCAAAACCACACTGAACTGAACCTGAATATCACAGCCACACCAAAACCCACCATAGGAGCAGCTGCCCCCCATTTTTTTTGCCAGAATATTATCATGATCTATTGGGTAATTTGTCATGTTCAATGATTAGTAATGTTTTGAGCTAGTCTGTATTAAAATAAATCTATCATTTTTTTCTATATGATATAATAATGAACAGATTGCATTTTACACCCCCTCCCCATCACCACAAGATTAATGGTTTTGACCACTGGACCACGGGAGTTTTGCGTCACTCCCGCGTGCCACTGTTTTGGTTCAGTGCCGTTAGAAAACACTAGTTGCACCACTGGTGTTTAAAATGAATAGGCACCTGCAAAATAACATGTTTTATCCATTTAGTTGTGCTGTTGTTACATTTGTATAGTTGTTTCATGTCCGATGCACTCAGGGTGTGGTTACATATCATTTTAGTGGCGTGCACCACGAGCAAATTCATTGTATGATTTCACTTCGCCTGTAAGAACCATGAGGATCTTGGTAGCCTGGCATGTCTGATTCGCTGTATCGCAGCCTCTGACTCCGAGTAGCCCTGCCCCTTCATCAGCCTAGCAAAAGTTGCCCCTTTGCAGAAAACTGCATGTCCGCTGGCTCAATGGCTGTCAATGAGTAGCTCGCAAGTAGATACTGAGAAATAATCAGTAGGCCTAATATTACATGTTTAAATCTGTGAAATAATTTTACAGGCATTTAACACCATTCTGCATTTTTGCCATCTACAGTATTCTTCCAACATCAAATCGGTTAAATCACATTGTTAAAATGTTTTCATTCAGTTACAAAAGTTACAGTCCCTGCCTGGCCCCATATGCGAGTGCACTGTGGCCGCTTCATGGTTACAATGTAGCCAAGCTGGGGCTGGATGCACCGATGCACAAAATGCACAGGATATTTGTATCTCGATAAAACAGCGCTGCACGACTTGGTAAGTAATATCGACCAAATAAGCAATTTCTACCCTCGTTGCATCAAATATGTACGCTGCTGAGACAATTACATTTTAAACATGTTCATGGTGACACTGATGTGACAGCGCTTCAAACAATGGCGCCAAAAAAAGTCAATGTCAAAGGGAAAGCGGAACGGTCAAGTAACATGCTTGCTGACTACACTTTTATTATTCCTCATACTTTTCATGATTACTCTGTTTCTTCACGATTTGTATTAAATATTTAGCCTACTCACTGTGGTAGTTGTTCCAAATGCCACTACAAAACAGAATGCCAAATTACAAATAATTGGAAAATAATTGATCCTAGCCGAGTCCTGCAGGATACAGATTTGTTCAAATGTAAAACCCTTTTATTTTCCCTCATCTTAAAAAGGTAAGATTCTCAAAGTAGGCTACAGTACAATTATTTTTGTTCAAAATGTGTGGTTTTAAGAACCAAAACGCAAATTACATGATGTATCCAGTGCTGTTCTTAGTTTCTATTCATCAAATTAGACCTACACAATAACTAAATATGCAGGCTGTATATGAGTATAAAGTAGCTCTTATGAAAGAAAATGTTGGAGATCCCTGCTCTAGCCCAAACCGTTCAAATATTACCCATATTACCGGAGCTACATTTTAGTATTTTTATTGCAGATTTGGGGCCGCAATTTATCTGCCAAAAAAAAAGAACATTTGATAATGATAGCAAGTCATTAAAACACTTTTTCCAATATAATTTATTGTGGTAAAACCTAAATTGTGCTATGTTCATAAATATGGATTACCCCTGTTAAGAAACAGTGTAGAATTGCAGGAAATTTTTAAAATTACAAAAACTAATCTGGGGTAGGTCCCCCAGAACCCATGCTGTGCTACGGTGAAGAGAGGAGTGTTTAGGTTGAGGTCAGAGTGATGTGTGTTGAGGAAATAAACTGGGGGATATAGCTACAGTATCAGATAGACTCACTGTTTGGGGTAGGGGCACAAATACAGCTGTGGGGATGCAAGGATATCTGGGCCATTCTGTCTAATGATGGACACGTCTTCTAGTCTTTAACTACAGAAGCATTGACACACATTTTAATCCTGGGAGCTTGACCAGACATTTCAGTGTCTTCACTAGGGCTATCACACGATAAAAACATTTAATCGAGTTAATCACAGGATTTGCTGTGATTAATCAGAATTAATGGCAAATTCAGAATTTGCTCAAATTTAGCTGTAATTTATACAAAAAGCATTACAAGAATATTGACGTCTTGATTTTGTCCAAAGTAACGGCAACCAAAATCAGGTAAATTGATGAAGCACACTTTATTTAACCTCACTAACAATGTTTCCATTCACATATCTTTATTTATTTTTTTATCACGAAAGCTGTGACGGAGTCAGGAAGTTTCGGTACAATTTTATAAATGACGACAGATCATTTGTTTGTTCGACATGGTGGGAACTTTCTGTGTCTGTAAAATGTATTATGTGAGAAATGGCGGTGGAAACGCTTTTATTAGCAAATATTGATATAATAACCATCATATCGAAGTAAACATGGAGTCACGCGATGGCATGTTGTGTGGTCCTCCCACTACGACTGCAGTTCATTAGGCTACAGATGAAATAAGGTGTGATGAACTTCACAGGGTGGTGAAAGTGCAAGGTGATGAGCTTAATGCTTCAGTCCTTTCCAATAAATATCAAGGGTCTTATTCTGGTGACATGTTTACCAATACTTGACTGCCGTTTGACAAATAAAAATATTCTACCTCTTATTCATAAAAATCTCATCATGTAGACTAGCCTTTCCGCTGTATCTGCCAGCTGTTAGCTAGAGCGCACGTGCCAAGATCAGAGTAGGCACATTTGCTATATAACGTAACAGTTTTTGTAACAAAACTATCGGTAGTTTAAATGCGATGGAAACACATTGAACTTTAGATTTTTATTTGGTCAATTAAAACTAAAGCGAAAAAGTATATTTTGTGTGACCTACGTCATCACGCACTGATTTTTATCCCCAACAAGTCCGTTTGGTTGAAACACACCACTGGTGAGAAAATTTGCATTTTTCTTTATGCGGATTTTAGAATATTTCCATGAAAATCTGAACAAATTGGATGAAAATCGAACTATTGTCAACTTGTTTTGATATCGTACATTTCTTTTTAGCTATATAGATTATGTATTTTTGTTGTTTTCAGTGTTATTTGAACGCTTTCAGACAATAAGATTAATAGAGAAAAATAAAAATGTACTACATTTTTTAAAAGTTAACTTGAGTTAAGTGATTAACGCTGACAACACTAGTTTTCACCAAAGCAGCTTTTAAAAGAACCCTACTTATGGTCATGGATAGGTTTGCAAAGGGAGGGTATATTACTGGAAACTTTCTAAGTTAACCAGTAAACTACCAGAATTTTTGTAATTTTCAACCTTTTTTAGGATTGTTTTTAGATGACATCTAGTGGCCTTTTTGGGTACTTCAGATTATCACAGGTGTCTGTAATTATCTCTGGCCCTCTGTGTGGCCTTATCACATGTAAAATATCTAAAATAATCAAATAAGATGATTCACAAATAAAGAAATGTAATGACAAAGCTGTAAAACATCCTAAATATAAACCATCAATTTAGTGAATACCATTGGTGTTAAATAAGGTTTTCAGCTGAAATATCCTTTATACAGTGGGGGAAAAAAGTATTTAGTCAGCCACCAATTCTGCAAGTTCTCCCACTTAAAAAGATGAGAGAGGCCTGTAATTTTCATCATAGGTACACGTCAACTATGACAGACAAAATGAGGAAAAAAAATCCAGAAAATCACATTGTAGGATTTTTAATGAATTTATTTGCAAATTATGGTGGAAAATAAGTATTTGGTCAATAACAAAAGTTTCTCAATACTTTCTTATATACCCTTTGTTGGCAATGACACAGGTCAAACGTTTTCTTTAAGTCTTCACAAGGTTTTCACACACTGTTGCTGGTATTTTGGCCCATTCCTCCATGCAGATCTCCTCTAGAGCAGTGATGTTTTGGGGCTGTCGCTGGGCAACA
Organism: Coregonus lavaretus; assembly: GCF_964263955.1. Classification (NCBI taxonomy): domain Eukaryota; kingdom Metazoa; phylum Chordata; class Actinopteri; order Salmoniformes; family Salmonidae; genus Coregonus; species Coregonus lavaretus. The sequence goes on along the minus strand of NW_028166970.1, from coordinate 51,979 downwards.
CGGACTTTCAACTCCCTCCAAAGATTTTCTATGGGGTTGAGATCTGGAGACTGGCTAGGCCACTCCAGGACCTTGAAATGCTTCTTACGAAGCCACTCCTTTGTTGCCCGGGCGGTGTGTTTGGGATCATTGTCATGCTGAAAGACCCAGCCACGTTTCATCTTCAATGCCCTTGCTGATGGAAGGAGGTTTTCACTCAAAATCTCACGATACATGGCCCCATTCATTCTTTCCTTTACACAGATCAGTCGTCCTGGTCCCTTTGCAGAAAAACAGCCCCAAAGCATGATGTTTCCACCCCCATGCTTCACAGTAGGTATGGTGTTCTTTGGATGTAACTCAGCATTCTTTGTCCTCCAAACACGACGAGTTGAGTTTTTACCAGAAAGTTATATTTTGGTTTCATCTGACCATATGACATTCTCCCAATCCTCTTCTGGATCATCCAAATGCACTCTAGCAAACTTCAAACGGGCCTGGACATGTACTGGCTTAAGCAGGGGGACACGTCTGGCACTGCAGGATTTGAGTCCCTGGCGGCGTAGTGTGTTACTGATGGTAGGCTTTGTTACTTTGGTCCCAGCTCTCTGCAGGTCATTCACTAGGTCCCCCCGTGTGGTTCTGGGATTTTTGCTCACCGTTCTTGTGATCATTTTGACCCCACGGGGTGAGATCTTGCGTGGAGCCCAAGATCGAGGGAGATTATCAGTGGTCTTGTATGTCTTCCATTTCCTAATAATTGCTCCCACAGTTGATTTCTTCAAACCAAGCTGCTTACCTATTGCAGATTCAGTCTTCCCAGCCTGGTGCAGGTCTACAATTTTGTTTCTGGTGTCCTTTGACAGCTCTTTGGTCTTGGCCATAGTGGAGTTTGGAGTGTGACTGTTTGAGGTTGTGGACAGGTGTCTTTTATACTGATAACAAGTTCAAACAGGTGCCATTAATACAGGTAACGAGTGGAGGACAGAGGAGCCTCTTAAAGAAGAAGTTACAGGTCTGTGAGAGCCAGAAATCTTGCTTGTTTGTAGGTGACCAAATACTTATTTTCCACCATAATTTGCAAATAAATTCATAAAAAATCCTACAATGTGATTTTCTGGATTTTTCTCTCTCAATTTGTCTGTCATAGTTTACGTGTACCTATGATGAAAATTACAGGCCTCTCTCATCTTTTTAAGTGGGAGAACTTGCACAATTGGTGGCTGACTAAATACTTTTTTTCCCCACTGTATATTATTTTACAACATTTTATTTATTTAACTACGTTAATATGTCTTTGTTGTAAATGTGTTGGCGCCAAACTAGTGGCAGTTGTAAACAAGTCAATAGTTGGAAGAGTTGCAGAGTTAATTGAAAATAATGCCATTGTTGATTAGGTGCTTTTTAAATTAATTATGCCTTTTCTCTTGAACCATATGGTCTATCCACAAGGAACTCATGGACAATATGGACACAGATATAACCAATTCATAATATATGTGAATATATATATATTTTAAGTTATTCAACTATAAATTACCAAAGTTAGATAGATTGCCATTGATTACCTGTTAATTACCAAAATTACATAAGATTCTGGTAAATTTAGTAAATTACCGGTAGCTTTGCAACCCTAGTCATGGGAGAAAGTATTGGTCTGTAATTCAGTCTGTTAATCTCTACATCTGATTCAACAGAGCTGAGATCACTACAGATAGTGATTCAATAAATTATTGCTTAAAATACTCCCTTTTCACCCTACTTGAGAGAAAGATCCCCCGATTTACATATATGTAAATAGATCAAGTTTGTATCGCTATTGTATTCAACAACAAGTCAGAGAATCAAAACATATTACAGAATGATGTATAATTTATTCAAATAGATAATGTATTTTTACTGTACTTCTATGTTAATAATGGTAACGTTATTTAAAACACACTTGCCTAAAGGACTACACTAATATAGGTCATCATTAATAGGACGCAAGAGCGCAACATTGTATATGTATGACTTTGTGCTAAAAATGAATATATTCGTCAAATCTAAATAAAATGCATACATATGAATGTAGCCATTTTAATTCATCATTGTAATATCCACATAATGTCAGAAGTAGATGTTAAACCATACAAATTGCTACTCCCATTATTTATTCGCTCATGTCTTAAAACAATGACATGTAGCAACAACAAAAAAACAAAAACAGACCAATTCAAAATATATATATTTATATTAAAAATCTAATTTCTTGCTTCACAAAAAATAACTGAACACATTTCTAAAGAAATGCTAGAAATTGACAGATAAACCCAGCTGGCAAACAGGGAAAACAACGAACCAGGTTCTATTTGTTTTGATCTGTTTGGTGAAGGCTTTGTGGTCTCCTCTCCCAGTAAGACGTGGATAAAGAGTACATGGAGAAAATAAATGATATTGCTACAGAGGCATTATCCCTAAGCCCCGGTATCATATTTGAATTGTATTGGTGAATTGTAATCAGGTATTTTAGCTTAGCAAAGCTGGGGCCCCACTGTTGAATGCCTGCCATCTGTTTGGAGCCGAGTCTGACAGACATTGGGGGCTTCCATGGGGGCAGGAGGGGGGGAGCAGCCCCAATTCTCTTTCCAGAAAGCCCCATGACATGTTTCAGAATCACTAAATCTACGCATTGTAATGTAAGTCCACAGACTGTAAAGCCAGAGCAAACAGTGTCTGTCCAGCTATAGAGGTCCAGCTTATCCAATGATAACCATCAAGTACAGTGGATGGACCTATATCGGGTGAGTCCAGATCCCCCAAAAGTTTACGGTCATCTATAGTGAATAAGAATTTTAAGAATAATCCTTAAGTAGCAGTGTCCACTTACAATAAAATGTATGCACTCACTTACTGTAAGTCGCTCTGGATAAGAGTGTCTGCTAAATGACTAAAATGTAAAAGTAAATGTAAAATGTAAAATTATACAATACTCCACAATAATTGAACACCACCACTATTAGTTGGTAACATTTCTACTGTTGTTCTGTCCAATGTTTCCTCCCTGTAACAGACGTTTATGTAGAGAGAGGAGGCAGCAAGGGGCCACGGACTCATCAGGACCAGAGCTGACCCCTGACCTGCCCTGTCTGATGACACTCTCGTTTCCAATGACGACCCTCCACAGCAGCGAGTTCTGTCCCCGTTCCCGTCCCTCTCGGCTGAACTGAAGCACTTCAGTCTCTCTCTGTTGGAGCCGCAGCTCGAGTGCCCTTCACCTACTTCACTGACCGACCAGCCGCTTTTCGAGTGACCAACTGCCACCGCTGTCCGACCATTGCCTGCACAGAAGACCACAGGCTACAGTGGCCTTTCAGGCCAAACTGTTTGTTGTTTTGCTGTTCTGTTGTCTGCCATGTTCCCAGGAAAGAGCAGGAGGGATGAATCATAGTGTTGTTGTCCTATACTGATCTGGGGTTTTCACTGGCTCAGAATTCTCTGGAAAAGTTAAGCTGCAAATCGATTCCAAGTGTGTACAGACATTTCACAATGAGCCAGTTCTCTACAATTGGTTGTGTATGTCGGTTCACCCTGTCTCTCATTCAATTTCCCTCTCTTTTGTTCCACGGGGGAATTATACACATAAATGGCGTCTTTGGTAAGTCTGGGTCAAACCGGGAGGCACAAAAGTTTTTTACAATAACAAGAATCTGACAACGGGTGTCGGGACAATTAACAAGGAGGAAGAATCTCTCTTTCTTTCTCCCTCCCCCATCTACCTATCACAATCCATTACCACAAGTTAGGGTTAAATGAAACTGCTATTCAGAGATAATTAGGAGCTGGTTTTGTGTTGGCGAGGGTTGCGTGGTGACCGGGTGGGGGAGGGGGGTCATGGCCGACACCAAGGGTCTGCAGCTGGGGCAAGTGAAGTGTGACACGGGGCACCCCTGAGCCGCCCGCCCGCCCGCCACCAAGCCCCCTCCTCCCAACAACCCCCATATCCCCATCATCACCTGCTGTGAGGGGAGCTGCTCCAAATTAAACAAATTATTTCAACCCTCTCTCTGCTCTATTCTCTCTTTCGGAGGGGCCTGTGCCACAGCAAACCTCTGTTCAATGATTCCACCTAAGGCTGAGGACTAACAAGGCTAGGAGGGAGGGAGGGAGAGAGGGGGGGAGGAGGAAAATGTGCACTAAATTGGCTTAGGTTTGTCTTTCATTAATCAACACGTTCCTGCTAGCACAAGCTTCCTATCTTCACGTTCGGGAAGGAGTGAAATATTTGCCGTGGTGACAGGATTTGCCTCTAAGCATTCATATTTAATTGAGAACAAACTTAAATTTTCCTGCTATTCATTCTGTACTATTTCCTCAATTTGACTGGCCTTGGCCTTTAACATTGGGTTTCAGGTCTTCTATTTGGACAATTCAGAGGATAATTTTGACCATAAACATTTTGAAACGGCTCAAATTAGCTGGAACAAAAGAATCTGTCAAGGTTTCGATAAGACACTTCAAGCATTTTAGACCACTTTATGTATAAATGACCTTCATATTGTTGTTAACTTAATCTGAATTGTTAATATCACAATTAAAGACAGAAATAAAGTAAAATATGATTTTCTACTTAAACCAAATAATAAATATTATCATATCCAACTACAGTAAATATTAATATTCAAATAATTTTGCCGGGCTTCTGTTTAACAACGTAATAAGTTAAAAGGTTTATGTTAAATATAATAACAAACTAAAAGAGTGTGAATCTTCTTCTTCACTTCATTAACAGATGTACAGTGAGGGAAAAAAGTATTTGATCCCCTGCTGATTTTGTACGTTTGCCCACTGACAAAGACATGATCAGTCTATAATTTTAAATGGTAGGTTTATTTGAACAGTGAGAGACAGAATAACAACAAAAAAATCCAGAAAAACGCATGTCAAAAATGTTATGAATTGATTTGCATTTTAATGAGGGAAATATGTATTTGACCCCTCTGCAAAACATGACTTAGTACTTGGTGGCAAAACCCTTGTTGGCAATCACAGAGGTCAGACGTTTCTTGTAGTTGGCCACCAGGTTTGCACACATCTCAGGAGGGATTTTGTCCCACTCCTCTTTGCAGATCTTCTCCAAGTCATTAAGGTTTCGAGGCTGACATTTGGCAACTCGAACCTTCAGCTCCCTCCACAGATTTTCTATGGGATTAAGGTCTGGAGACTGGCTAGGCCACTCCAGGACCTTAATGTGCTTCTTCTTGAGCCACTCCTTTGTTGCCTTGGCCGTGTGTTTTGGGTCATTGTCATGCTGGAATACCCATCCACGACCCATTTTCAATGCCCTGGCTGAGGGAAGGAGGTTCTCACCCAAGATTTGACGGTACATGGCCCCGTCCATCGTCCCTTTGATGTGATGAAGTTGTCCTGTCCCTTTAGCAGAAAAACACCCCCAAAGCATAATGTTTCCACCTCCATGTTTGACGGTGGGGATGGTGTTCTTGGGGTCATAGGCAGCATTCCTCCTCCTCCAAACACGGCGAGTTGAGTTGATGCCAAAGAGCTCAATTTTGGTCTCATCTGACCACAACACTTTCACCCAGTTCTCCTCTGAATCATTCAGATGTTCATTGGCAAACTTTAGACGGCCCTGTATATGTGCTTTCTTGAGCAGGGGGACCTTGCGGGCGCTGCAGGATTTCAGTCCTTCACGGCGTAGTGTGTTACCAATTGTTTTCTTGGGACTATGGTCCCAGCTGCCTTGAGATCATCGACAAGATCCTCCTGTGTAGTTCTGGGCTGATTCCTCACCGTTCTCATGATCATTGCAACTCCACGAGGTGAGATCTTGCATGGAGCCCTAGGCCGAGGGAGATTGACAGTTCTTTTGTGTTTCTTCCATTTGCGAATAATCGCACCAACTGTTGTCACCTTCTCACCAAGCTGCTTGGCGATGGTCTTGTAGCCCATTCCAGCCTTGTGTAGGTCTACAATCTTGTCCCTGACATCCTTGAAGAGCTCTTTGGTCTTGGCCATGGTGGAGAGTTTCGAATCTGATTGATTGATTGCTTCTGTGGACAGGTGTCTTTTATACAGGTAACAAGCTGAGATTAGGAGCACTCCCTTTAAGAGTGTGCTCCTAATCTCAGCTCGTTACCTGTATAAAAGACACCTGGGAGCCAGAAATCTTTCTGATTGAGAGGGGTCAAATACTTATTTCCCTCATTAAAATGCAAATCAATTTATAACATTTTTTCCATGCATTTTTCTGGAATTTTTTGTTGTTATTCTGTCTCTCACTGTTCAAATAAACCTAGCATTAACATTATAAACTGATGATTTCTTTGTCAGTGGGCAGACGTACAAAATCAGCAGGGGATCAAATACTTTTTTCCCTCACTGTAATTTCCAGTCACATATGATCCCTACTCGTTTAGTGGTGTTAAACACTACGTATAACTATAATTCTGTATACATTTCAAATAGCTATTCCATCTAGGCTTGTATCTCTCTCTCCCTCTTTCTCCATCTGTCTCTCGCTCCTATTGCTTGCATCTCTTTCTATAATTCAATTTTTCCTGTATGACTGATGACTATCTTTGTTGCAGCTCTCTGCTGTTGTCTGTGTGCAGACTTTTATCTCCCTTTGCTCTGTGTCTCTTGTTTTATTTTGTTATGTATCGTTTATTTAACCAGAGGTCACATTGAGATGACATTTCTTTTTCAAGTGAGCCCTGGCCCAGACTGAGAGCAGCATACGTATAGGTCCACATGAGACAGAACAATGATTCTAAGTTAAAACAGTGCAAAGTGCATGAGTGAGCTTAAAGGAGCAGGTTTAAAGACATGTGCAATCTGTGGTCAGCAGCCCTCCAATCCGGGATTTCAAATCATCAATCAGAATAAAAATGATCTAGTCTTAAAATCCTTCTACAAAGTGTTCCGATATGATGGGGCAGCCAAGCTAAAAGCACTCTTACCAAACTCAGTTCTTGTGTTGGGAACATTCTATAAAATACAGCTGTGTGATCTCAGACAGTAATGTCCATGAGTTAAATCTGTTGGCAGCTGCCTTAAGATAGCCTTCTAGACAAACATGTACCAGTGAGTCTGTCGCCTTACAGTTAAGGATGTCCATCCTGTGTCCCCTCCTGTCCCCTGTCCTCTCCAGCCTGCCTGCCTGCCTGAGTCTGGCTCCAGCACAGCTCTACTGGAGGGCAGTTCGTGTGAAACGGTCACTTTGGTCACTCTGCATCAGTGTCCAAGTGGAATGTCGGCCTTGGCCGCACACAGACACCACTCTGGGGGATGGGGGGGTAGCTGGGCAGGTGCACTGTCTGGAGGGGGGTGGAGGGCGATGCAGGGCGATGCTGGATGCCCCTCATTGTGACCAGGGGACAGGGACACCAGGGCCCCCTGGGTAGCCCCTCTCAGAGGTCAGTGTGGCAGGCAGATAGGGATCCCACTGTGTAGTCGGGCCTTTAGTTATTAAGTGGATCTATGTCAGCTCTGCCGGTTAGCGCCACAATGCTACAACCCAACCTGTTCTCCACACAAAGGCCCTGGTAAAGAGACACCACTGCTCCCATTGACTGACCCACTCCGCTGTGTGTCTTCCACTGCTAGCAACCAGCAACCAGCCGCTGTGAACAAATATAGCAAAATGATACCTGAGGTGTAGCGTTCCTTCCTTCTCCCCCTCCCACCATCCGCCACTCTGTGAAAGAAGGCCGTTACACACCAAACAGCCTCTCTGATCAGCAATTATACACTTTAGAGGTATTTAATACAGCTGAAGGGGGCGAGGCGGCCCCCGGAGACCACCGGTAGTCCATGAATACACCACTGCTCTCTGCAAATGGAAGGAGCGACGTGCCATTTGTACACATTATTCATACATTAAACGCCAGCTGAAGTAAAACAATTACAACTCATTTCAGCTGTATTTCCACACGGCTGTGTCTTGTCGGCAGTGTTGTTTATGCATGTGTACAAAGGATGACAACCCTCGTAAGTTATTCAGCCGCGTGTGTATGTGTGTGTGTGTTAAAACTCTCTCTACATCTCTTTTCTCCCTGTATCTATATTTACCACTATAACAGGTCAGAGTTGGCTCATTTCAGAATCATGATCTGGCAAAGGAGATTACCATCAATTAATATTCCATATTACTAGTCCTCGTTCATATTCACAATATGCAGATCTCCATTTGTCTTTTAAAGTAATGTAGTTTGGCAATCCACCGCTCGTTTCTAATGTATGCTAATGTGGGCAAAAACACTTTAGAATGTCTCAGAGGAATAAAAGCCATATCACAATTCAACACAGGCTACACAAGCCATTTTGGGGGTGTCAAGAAAAGTTCAAAAGCCAGCATGTGTCAGAAACACTTTTTTCTCACAATATGGTTTCTGAAGTTCTCATAATGAGCTGAAAAAAGTGTGTGGGTAGCCAGAGAGTCTGTTAGTTGGACCAGGACTCTGTCATCAGTTAATTGCAGCACTACGTTTATTCTATATGACTTTATGTTCGCATTCTTATCTTTTATTATTTCTTATTGTTGTTGCATTGTTGAGAAGGAACCTGCAAGTAAGCATTTAGTTGAGACGGGGTATACCATGTGTATCCTGTACATGGTATCCTGTACAAACATCCAAATCTGCTAAATCAGGCCAAAAGAGTTAGGTTCTACCTCAGCCCCATTCCAGGACAGGACTGTATAGAATGCAGCGCCTATACTTTACCCCAATCTCTAGTCCAGCCAGATCTTCCTAACCACCCCTCTGACCCAGTGGACCACTTAACTAGAACCAGCTAATGTATATATTAGCCTACTGTAAAATGGACACATTTCCTGTTTTGGCATAGTTTTATGTAACGAGAATATAGGATGGATACTAACTGCCTAACAATGTGTTCAGGGTGTCATCTATGACAAAAAAAAAAAAAAAGAGGTTTGAAATGTGAAATAGGTGAAAATTCAAATCACACCGCAGGTCATTTCCTTTCACATATATTATCACTTATACCATGAGTGAACGCAAGAGTGAATTCTAGAGAGTTTTAAAGTTTCACTGCTCTAGGTACAGTTAGCCGTAATGTGTAGGAAGCCACATGCTAAGAGTGTGCAAAGCTGTCATCAAGGCAAAGGGTGGCTACTTTGAAGAATCTCAAATAGAAAATATATTTTGATTTGTTTAACACTTTCTTGGTTACTACATGATTCCATATGTGTTATTTCATAGTTTTGATGTCTTCACTATTATTCTACAGTGTAGAAAATAGTAAAAAAATAAAGAAAAACCCTTGACTGAGTAGCTGTGTCCAAACTTTTGACTGGTACTGTATATTATCACTTATACCATTATATGTTTCAAACGCAAGAGTGAATTCTAGAGTGAATTCTAACATTTCACTGATCTAGGTACAGTTAGCGTACTGTGTAGGAAGCCACAGCCAAAACCATCATTCAGTAGTTTATCCCTGAAAGTCCCATTGTATGCTGATTTTAACCCTTCTCTACAGCCTTCCCATCCAAATCCATGTTAGTAACATGCCGTCTTTCCACCTCGTAACAGTGAAGGACAATGGCGTGTCAGATCCAGAAACATTTTGTATACTTATAGTAGATGGCAATGGGTGCAGCCTGCCTGCCTCTCCACCACAGACGGCTGGTGGCACATTAATTGGGGAGGACGGGCTCATAGTAATGGCTGGAATGGAATAAAAATGGCATTGACACATCAAGCACTTGGTTTCCTTGTGTTTGATCCCGTTCCATTCACTTCTAGTCATTATTATGAGCCGTCCTCCCCGCAGCAGCCTCCTGTGCCTGTTCATGCTAGTGCCACTGTATCCCCTCAGAGAGAGGCCCTCTCTCTCACCCAAGAGAACTTGAAGGACAGGCCTCATGATTCCCTCCGTGTTGGAAGAGGCAGCGAGAGGAGTTAAGTGACAGGAGACAGTGTCTCCGCATTGCGTCAGGCAATAGTGTCACACCTGTCACCCATCAATCTGCTGCCATGGTGCGGAACCAAACACCTCGCTCACTCATATCAATAGCTGACTGCCAAACATGCCCTTAGTGGTGTCACCCCAGCCAAGTGCCTCCGTGTTACACCCCACCCGGCTCCTGTCATGGGGAACGAGAGAGAGGCATCGCCGGTGTATTTACATACTGAAAGGTCACAAATAGCCTCCAGGCGCTGTGCTAATTACACAGTGCAACAACAAAAAAACTCCAAAGATAAATTAAAAAGACAAAAATGGAGTAATATCTAAGTATGTTTAGGTGTTGAAGGTGGAGAAAAAGAGAGATGAAAGTGAATGAAAGTAGTACGGGACACAGAGGATGTTTCTGGTGTTTTGGTTGAGACAAGGGAGACCAAATGCAGGATTGCAGAGTGGGAGTTTGGTTGCGAGATAAGCTTGAGTTGGTCGAGTGAACATGCCGTGACTTTCAGAAGGGTCTCTGTCCGTTCGAGGTTGGCCTAACTTCAGAGGAGCTTCCACTGTAACTCTGGCTATCCCAGTTAGCCTAGCTCTTTCACTGGAGACGTTGACCATATGATGATATTCAGATGACCGGGCGTGTGTGATCGCACTTAGCCAGATAAGCGAATCAACCTTTATAATTCAATGTGACAAGCTGACAAGGAAAATGAGTGTAAAATGATATACTTATATGAATTTGTGTGTCACATCGCCGTCTGTGCACTTGTTTATCTCCGTGGCCATAGCCGAAGGCTCCTTTCTCCACGGTGCGAGAGCACTTTGTTTCCCGGCCTTCAGACTGATCCCCCTTCGCCCTGGTGAATTTGCTGATTAATTTTGGATGCTCTCCTTAATTAACACCCCAAAGGAAGAAGTGTAGATTTCCTAGCCGCGCGTAGCAACCACCCAAAACAAATGAGTCTGAGGGAAGGATGGGAGGACCCTTAGGGAGACAGACGTGCTGATGTCCGAAATGACATTACAGGAGCAATCTAGAGTTCCCCTACCCGATGTGATGACGGAGACCTGGACGCAGGCGATGCCTCGGGAGCTCCATAGACCTTTTAATCAGCGGCTGGCTGGAAACTAGCTTCCTATTAGTCTCATTGCATTTGCTTTACCGTTGATGAAGAGCCGGCCTCACAAGATGCCACCCGACGCTTGAAACATGCTGCACCAGTTCCAGAGAGGGCAGGGCTGGTGGTGCGTGGTGCCGTCGGCCCCCGGTCATTAATTGGTGGCACTCTTTCTTCCAGTGAAATTGGCAGATGATGGACGCGGGCGAAATAAAAATGCGATTTGTTTTAGAAAATCGGAGAGGATTTGGCTAATTGGGGTGAATTGCGCCCATCTCGTCTGTTGACAGCCAAGTTGAAATGCGTGAGGAGCTGCAGGCATGCAGCTTGGAGTGCTCTCACCCCTCTCATGCCAACTTTAAAGACACTGACAGGAGGGGGCTGAAATAACAAAAGGCCAACAGAAATAGCCAAAAGCATACAGAGACATGGCATAGAAGTCTATGAAGCCACGCGACCTTGAAAGGCCAAACCAGCACTGCCTCACAGAGACCAACTGGGTAGAAACTTGATTGGTCAAACATTATGCACAAAGAAAGTACACCAAACTTAAACCATAAGACAGGTCTGAGCTTTGGCCCCAGTATGGTTACACCACAGAGAGTATATGGGTTAGACCTCCATATCAGGAACTGAACAAAGTCAAGCCATGTGAAATGGACTAAACGTTATGACAGGACGCAATCTTGAAAAACGTTGTGCCAAACACACTCATTTAGCAAATGCAAAGGACAGAAGTTGCTAAACAGTAGCAGTAATGACAGCATAAACAAGATCCGTGCAGCTAAAGAATCCATGATGCCCAGATCAATAACATTGTACATGATCCACAGCAGCTGTAAAATGTCCGTTTACATAACAGTGGCCTGATAGTGTTCAATTGAGGCCATTAACAGCACATGCGATCCTCTAACTTCCTGTAAAACAGACATGCCTGCTTGAGCACATCGTCTGGGCTACTCCACTGGACAACTGTGTACTTTGTGCTCTTGGTGTACAGAAAAAAAGGGAGAATTCCTGTTACAAAAGGACAAGAAGTGCGGGTGTAATTGGGATATTTGGGAGCGTCTCGTTTCAGGGCCAGGTGAACTAACGCTGCTGAAATGAAGCCGGTAAGGGTAGAGCCCTGGTCCTGGTCTCACTGATTGGCTGGCTGGAGAGCTTGGCCTCCCTCTACCCTCTCTCCCGTCAGTCTCCCCCTTTTCTATTCCCCCCCCCCTCTCTCTCTCCTAGCTGACCGTGACACAGCAGCAGAGCCCGGCCAGGGCTAGGACTCTCTTTGGGACAGCCCAGCAATGATAGCAGCTTGATCGGGGAGGTATAAGTAACAAATTAGATCAATTAAAGTGTCCGAGAGGGGCACCTGCCCCAGAGTCCTGTTACACTAAACAATCCCCTCAGCTTTGTTTCCTCCTGCAGGATTCCATTTGCAACCTCATCACTTCCAACGGCTCCACAATGGTCCTGTTTGTTCCCTAATGGAGACGGCCCTGGAAAGGACTGACCCCTTTCCCCTGGAACCCCTGTGTACCGTTACTATCAGACCTCCACACTCGGGAACTCGGGACAGAGGCAAGCTTGCAGAAACCAATCCCACCCGCCCCCTTAACCCTCCTCCACCTCTTTGCCCCCCGTCTCAATTTTAGCGGGATCTCAACAAGCTTGATTTGTAACAAATTTGTAACTCCAACTATCTTTAATTGCCTGAAAGTGGCTCAAACAAGGAGCTGATTGAGACAAATAATGGTACCGCTGAGGATAGCAGAGCTGGGAGTTAGAGAGCGCTCTGGTCTGGTCTGTCCTCAGCTCTTATTCACTACATAGTACTGCAGTGTGTTTATCACTACCCCCAAATGACTGGACAGCAGAGCAGAGGAGTTCAGAAGGAGCAGGTCACAGAATGTCAGGATTGTTTCTCAGACCAGAGGAGTTTAGAAGGAGCAGGTCACAGACTGTCAGGATTGTTTCTCAGACCAGAGGAGTTTAGAAGGAGCAGGTCACAGACTGTCAGGATTGTTTTAGACCAGAGGAGTTTAGAAGGAGCAGGTCACAGACGGTCAAGATTGTTTCTCAGACCAGAAGAGTTTAGAAGGAGCAGGTCACAGACTGTCAGGATTGTTTTAGACCAGAGGAGTTTAGAAGGAGCAGGTCACAGACGGTCAGGATTGTTTCTCAGACCAGAGGAGTTTAGAAGGAGCAGGTCACAGACGGTCAGGATTGTTTCTCAGACCAGAAGAGTTTAGAAGGAGCAGGTCACAGACTGTCAGGATTGTTTCTCAGACCAGAGGAGTTTAGAAGGAGCAGGTCACAGACGGTCAGGATTGTTTGTGATAACCTCTGTATTCAACTCTTTGCTAGCGGAGCAGGCTCTAAGGAATCAATTCAATCCAACCGGCACTGCCATGTTCATACAATTGCATTTGATATAGCTTTTCCCTGTGGTCAAATACAATTGATGAATGGTAAAAATAGCAGGTAGATCCCGTCCAGTTATCAGAATAAGACCAGTGTGCGTAGGCAGTAGTGTAAACAGAGATAGTGAAGCAGAAGCATTAGTATTAGTTAATGTAATGGACACAGCAAGGCCATACAGTGCATTATAATCCCATGCCACCACAGTCAACCTGTTTGTGCACATCAGTTTCCATTCATTTTCAATACACCGTAAGTCTGCACAGAGTATTATAGACATCATGTGAATGAACCAAGGTGCACCTCAACATCATGATGATCAAATGAGTTGGTTCATATTGTTAATTGGTTATTAGCCCAAAATCCTCACAGGTTGTGTCTATAACCTGGTTATTTATTTGTATTAGGCTTACAACAGTTCTCAAAATCAGCCGGACCATATGTCAGTCACTCTTCAAGCATCTATTAAAGTGATTTCTCCAGTGATATAGCAACACAGCTTGATGGTTAGAAGCATGATAACTAGGTAAAGGCCTGCAAAAACCACACCAGAGTAGAATGGCCAATTATCAGGAGAGTTAGAGAAGCGGAGGAGGCTGGGACAGTGGCCCCAACTATTGCACCCAGCCAGGCAGACAGGCAGCGAGTCTGTTTGAATCTGCTGGATGAATGTGATGGGTACTCCTCTCTCTCTCCCCCCGCTCCAATTCATCGGGAGTGAGCAGTTAGAGCGGATTGTTTACTATAACCTTGTAATCAACCTGGCTGACAGCACACTATTACCCATGATAACAGCCCTAGCTGCAATTTGGGGACTGAAAGAAAAGCCCACCTCCTAGATGGAGCCCTTCTGATGCTGTACTGATAGTACTGCCCTGTTATCTTTCGCCCTAATTTGTTTTCAAGAACTGTGATTTACATTTCAGTTGGATTCCACCTTTTAATGTTGCAGCACAGGGACGAGAAGTAGGCCGGCGTTTCACCGGGGCTGAATGTTATTCCACATCTCCGGTTGCAGGGTTTCAAACGACGGCAGGAGCATTTCCACAGTCCTCAAGTGGAGAGGATTACAATTAAAAATCAAAAGGCGGCGTGTCCATCAAACGATCGCCCATAAACCTTTGTGTACCACTAAATAATGTGGGCTCAGCCAGTGAAGGGGCTGGCAGATGCAAAACGTTTTCCAGCTAATCATAATGTACTAGTGGCTGAGGCCCGCTCTCATTTGAATATTACGCAATGAGTGTTATTTCAGAGAAAAGGGCAGATTGCTAAAGAGCATGCAAATGTAAGTCATTTGGCAGCAGGTAAAAGAAAATCTATGCCCACCACTATTAAAACAATAGAGGGAGGCTTATTGCTAAGTTCAATTATCCTTTGCGGCGGTCCTTTGAAGTAGGGCGGCAGGTTATAGGAGCATCCCCCTTCCATTTGATGCACCCCTTCATGTTGTTACCATAGATTTCAGTTGGTGAACAGGTTTTCTAGACAGGTATGTATTGAAGCATAATGGTCTGTTTTATTCAGTATTCTGGTTTGGAATCCCCAAAACATTACTGTTGAACCAGGGGGGAAACTTGCATGGAGAAGAGATATCGTTTCACTGCCTACAGTAATAGGCCATATTACACAAATAACACACAGTCACCGCAACTACTTATTTACATTGAGACATCAATAGAGAGAGTGCAAGAGTGTGTGTGTGTTCTAAATGTGTTCTAAATAAATTATTAATTGAATGTGTTTCTAAGGTATTAGATTCATATCACTGATGCACAGTATGTTTATCTTGAATGAAAAGTTGATTTTTGTTTTAACTTCTTGTCATACATTATTTATTTATTTTAATTCAATAGGCATTTGAACATACACAATGTAGGCTATATAAAGTTGTGTAACCTAGTACTGTATTGCCATGATAGTCCCCTTCATAGATCCTTAACATGCGTCTTGATCATGTGCTCTTCTTGTTATGCAATTTAGATTGTGATATTTTACATAAACCATTGTTTATTCATTTTTTTCAATCGTCACTGAAATTATGTAAAACAACCTCTCAAAGCTTGCTCAGTGTGTAATAAAATGCAGACTTCATTTTATTCAAATACCTTCAGTTACTCGAAGGCAAATGATATTCATTTAAATTAGAATTGCACTTAAATGTCACATGGGTTTATCAAAAATTATGAAATATGTATTTATTGCATTAAACTGGATTCTAAAGCATGTTTGGGGGAAATAAAACGAGGAATATGCTCCTAGCAAGATTCACAGACTAATGAAAATGTAAATTGTAAACGTTTTTTTTTTTATTATTATTATTCTCCCTTATACAGACATGGCACCTGACGATTTGGTACTTGAATAGAAACTGCCAACGAGACCGCAAGTAACAATTTACTTTTATTCCAGTGATTATATCAAACTATTAGCCGCAGTCAAAAACCTGTGGGTCATTCAACGGTCTACCAGATAATACAATCTCTTCAATACCTCTTGATAACAGCTCATAATTATATTCCCCAATGAATTAGCTTGTAGGAAGATAATACAACAACCGCTATTCAGGACGGAGAAGTCGAGAAATCACGTCTCGTGCGCCGTGATGGGAGAGGGAAAGAGGAGAAGAGCCTCTTGTAGGTTGTGTTATTCCGGGGCAAACCGTGGAGATTGCAAGGAGAGGGGAGAACAACTCGCCTACCTCATCAGTCGCCTTTCTGGGAAGACAGCATTCGTGGTGCAAGTCAACATTGCAAGGAGGTGCGTGAAGAAGTTGTTCGAACTCAATCAATGTGATAGGTCTATCTGTCGAGACAGTTGAGTGTTTAGTTAGTTCAGCTTCTCTCACACACAAAGTGAAGTGAAGATGGCTATTAGCAGTTAACTCACCTGACCATCTTTTAATAACATTGCAAGTATTTAGCATCTATAATGGTCAAAATATTGAACACCATCCGCCACAACACAAAAACTGTTTGTCTGTCACTTCCTGTATCAATAAAGTTTGTATGCCAATAATGCAATGGCCAATCACAAAACAGATCATTAGTTACCAGGTAAATAGTAGCCTACAAAACACCTGTTTCCATACGCTTTAGAAAATCATAGAGCCCAGTAATAATGCTCATGAAATAATCTTACTGCAACATAAAACATAGCTTGTTTTAAAATGCTTTGTAAAAAGAAAAACATAAGCTGAGTCAATTAAAACGGGCAAGAATACATTCCTTTTCATTTTATATATATAGTCCTATGTCACAATATCAGTGCATGAAACATTAGATTGGTTACCTGTTCCAGATGTTAACTCTCCATATCCCCAGCAGTTTTGTCCATATGTGTCTGCATTATGGCGATAAACAGAAGCATGTGCGTGTTGATGCTACTCAAGCATATGGGCATTTTACAAAAGGTTACCCCGAATAAATTGGGTTGAATGACAATCTGTTTGGGAGACGTGATCTAGGACCTACTATGGGAACTCACTGTAAGGATGCTACAAGAAATATTTAGGTGTTACAACTTTTTGGTCACAGGGTCTTGGATCCCTTTCACAAGGGGCACCGCCAATAGAGTATGATAGAGTATGATAGAGTAGAGAAGGAGAAGTTATTGCCTGCAGTCAGCCACTCACTAAAACGAATTGTATTGTTGCAATCTCAAACAACATAAACAAGTAACAATTATAATCTAGACAGAGAGAGAGAGAGAGAGAGAGAGAGAGAGAGAGAGAGAGAGAGAGAGAGAGAGAGAGAGAGAGAGAGAGAGAGAGACTTTTGTTAGGTGTGCAATTTGTCTCCCAACTTTCCTTTCTGATGACCGGGAGAGATGGAAAGCTTATCAGCAAGTCATTTCAATGGACTTTATCATTTCTCTGAACTCCAGGGGTTTCTTATCAGTAAAACTAGGATAGAAGTATGTATTCTGCTACCCCCCCCCCCCCCCCCCTTCATCTCAACAATGCGCTATTCAATCAGCCACTGCCTATTGTTTATCTAAGCAGATCGTTCGGGATGTTATTTTTGTATATTTTTTTTGGGGGGGGGGCTCATCAGATCATTGGCCGTAGTTCAGTCTTTCTGATTGATCCTTTGAAACTCAAACTCTTGTAAAGATTATGTTTACGTTTTTTAGAATGTATGTAGGATTCTCAGCATGTCTCCAAAGGATATTATTATATGTCTTCAGTATGAGTCTCAGATAGAAGGAATATGACTCTTAACTACAAGAGAGCAAGTGTTTTGATGAGTTGCTATTTGCTTCGCTTCATAAATATATTCTAATGATATTCTAATGTCAAAGGAATAGATTTGAACACTACAATATTGGTAGACATGATATACGTCTGTTGTATAGGCCTTTGCTCTGTCACTTGCACTTAGATAATGTCGATTTAATTTTTCCCCATGTCTTATAGTGACATCTAGTGGCCAAATAGTGAACTTTCTTCCAAAGGTCCAATCAGACATTTGTATTTATTTTATTTATTTAACTAGGCAAGTCAGCTAAGAACAAATTCTTATTTACAATGACGGCCAACCCCGGCCAAATCCTTCCCTAACCCGGACGACGCTGGGCCAATTGTGCGCCACCCTATGGGACTCCTGATCACTGCAGGTTGTGATACAGCCCCAGATTGAACCAGGATCTGTAGTGACGCCACTAGCACTGAGATGCAGTGCCTTAGACTGCTGCACCTCTACTTGTTTTATTATTATTATTATTATTATTATTATTATTATTATTATTATTATTATTATTATTATTATTATTATTATGTATTTACTCCAGAAGTGGGATACAGCACTTTAGACCCCTTCATCACTCTTATATTGTCTTCTGGACATATGGATGGTTGTGCTGTATGGATCTGTATATGGGCCTGGTCTCCCTAACCCCAACCTCGGCCCCTCTTCATCATCTTTAACCACCATCTCACACACACACATCTTCCTCAATCCTCCAGCACAAATAACACCCTTCCTCTGATCCGCCTGTGTTTGCTCTCATCCAGAAGTTACCTTGATCACGACGCCCAGGGTTTTCAATTGATTAAAAACAACAGCAGCTGACGATGCTGTAATAATTCACCCAAACAAAGCTGCAGCCTGAATCAAGAGGGTCTGTGATGGGGGGGGGGGGGGGGGGGGGATGTGGCTGATGTCGCCGGTGCGTCGTGTTCTGAAGTGGGGCTAATTGATCCTTTGTGGGCCAGATCGGGAGGAGGGGGAGGTTCAAAGACAACGTTGGAGCAACAACATTGTGTTTCATTATGAGGACTTGGGGTGCTTTGATGTGAAGCCACTCATGTAGCACCTGTAGCTTTGATAGTGAAGGTCACAGAGAAGGGTCGAGAGGGCTCACGGACCAAGGTACAGTATAGCCTGATGGGATAGCAGGGAGGGACACTGATTAGGCCCAAGAACAGGCCACTGGACAGGCCTGAAGTGGGAAAATCCATATTCATCTCTCCCTTCTTCATCTCTAATGAACATTTGTTTTTGATGCCGCATAATTCTGTGCCAATTTAATTGTTTCATTGGTAATTGGTCAGTCCTAGCAGTTGTACTTGGGATGTCAAATAACTGGCAAACGCCACCTCCAATTTGGTGGTGCTCCTTGAGGACATGATAACTCTTTCCTCGTGGTATTACAGGTGACGTGGTCAGTGATGAACTGAGGTTGAGGGATCCGTAAGGCCCTTTTAACTGGAGATAAAGCACTGCTTAGATAAATGTCTTCACCTTAACAAGGTTCTCTTTTCTCTAAGACTGACACTTTCTCTTAGTGTAAATAACCAGTGACACTTAGTCAAAGCAGCCCTTTGGTTTTGTCTTTACCATCGATGGTCCCTAACTCACCCCTTCGCTGGCCTTTCACTGGTTACGCTTTTGTTCTGCAACATAAAAGGAGAGAAGCAGGAAGGGGAGCTACATGGGGGGAGGAGGGACACTTTGAATTAACTGCTGATCAATATTATGCCCCATCTAGCAGTACGATAATGGGAAAGACGGATGCTCCATGGATCTGGAGAGCAGGTCATTGTGGTGTCGCTACATGTACAGTTCATGGGCTCTTACTTTTAGTTGACCCTGGAGCTGAGTTCAAGTGCTGTTCTGTTCAGTTGCCCGTCCAATTGTTACAGTCTGAATCTACTGTCTAATGACAACTTGTACCTCATGCTGTTCTATCTGGGCTGGGGATAGTTCTACCTCATGCTGTTCTGTTAGTCTGGCCTGGGGATGGTTTTACATCATGCTGTTCTGTTAGTCTGGCCTGGGGATGGTTCTACCTCAAGCTGTTCTGTTAGTCTGGGCTGGGGCTGGCTCCTGTTGAGATGGCCAAACACAGAGGTCATTAACAAATAAGCATTGAACCTATGTTTAGATCCTTCCATCTTCAGTAGGAGTGTTAGTCTTTACAAACCCAACCAGCAAGGAACAGCTAACATCCTACCCCTTTATTACAACACTGTCTAGTCTAGTAGCGTGACTGGAGTGAAGATGTGTGCGGTGTGTGTGTGTGTGTGGCACCATTAGAGAAATATCAGTGTTATGTATCGCTCCTTTCACTCTGATGGGCAGAGCAGTGTGTTGCCTGCTGCAGAGTCTGTTGTTGGCTAAATCCTCCCAACAGCAGTCTGTGTAATCACACACCCCAATTAGCCCTGCTCTCCCTTTCTCCTTTTCTTTCCCCTGTTTTCTCTCCTCCGCCAACACAGCGGCCTCTCCTCTTCTCCTCGCTACACGCCGTAATTAGCTTTCATCAGGCGAAGCGTAGAACAGGAGAATGAAAAAGAGCACCTCAGCGACTCTCCTCCCTCTCTCCCTCTATCTCTCTCCTCGTATCATAATCACCCGCAATTTCAATCAGATGGATTTTTATCGCTGACACTAAGGAGAATTGGCCTTTGTCCCAGGAAACCCCCTCACAACCCCCTCAACCCCCCCTCTGAGTGGTTGCCTGGTGAAGCCATCACTTAGGGTGCCTGAAGGACACATTGTCTTCGGAATGAAAAGTATATTTTGTCACAGTGACTCACGGACCAACCAAGGTGTACAGTAAGAAATAAAGAATCTTCTTTGAGAGATAATCAGTCACTTTTGGAGAAAAATGGTGGACACATTTGATTGAAAACCCCCATTTTACTCTGTCTGAATGTCTTTAGTAGATCCTAATGTATGTGCTTAGACAAACTGTCCTGTACTGCTCTGTTCTGTGGCTTAATGCTCTCAATCATCCCACCAGAACAGAGATGGTATTATTCCTCAGAGATGTGTAAGACATGTCATCTGCTCCCCCAGATGTTGGATCAGGGAAGAGCTGTACTGTGCTGTACGCGTGCACCTCCTTAACTGTATTTCTCAGGTGCTTGGTAAGACAGCAGATGCTAAGGCAAATCAACCGTGTGTTTATCAGAGGAATTATTTTCTCGTGATCATTGGAGGCTCCTAGAGGAGGAAGGGGATGACCATCCTACCCAGTGAATTTAATAAAAATAGTGAAACATTAAAAAAGTTTATCCTTTTTAGATAAAATTATAGTAAATATATCCACGTCACCAAATAATTGATTAAAACACACTGTTCAGCAATGAAGGTCTACAGTAGCCTCAACTGCATTCTGTGGGGTAGCACCATGGTGTAGCCAGAGGACAGCTGAATATTTCACTGTTTGTCACCTTGATTACACCAATTTGTCTCTCGACCTGTGCACCTACGTTATAAACTATGATTTGTAGACTAGGTTGTAGCAAGCTCATGATGGGTATAGGGCAAATATCGAGTGTCATGTAGTAGCCTAAACCTATCAATGTTACATTGAGCTGGGTGAATGGAATATGAATGACAATCATCCAATATGCTGTAATAGAAATAAGGCCATGCTCGTTAAAAAAATATAGTCCTCCCTAATCTTAAACGGCACCGACTGCCACTGCTGGTGAGGTACTGTTCAAGAGTGTGACTGTTCACACAGGTAATGTTAAATTAGCACCATACTGTATTTTGGTGTTACACAGTGTACAGCTCCAGGAGGATAAGGTAGCAGCAAATCATTGTTCACCCATGCATGCGGACTGATTCTTAATAGTACCACTCTCTGTATTTGGCCGTGGTTGACATTTACTTGATAATGTGTGTTTAATCCTGTTCTGTTTCTGAGGCGATTTGCAGGTGGAACGAACAGAGACCTTCAGTATATAACCATAGAGGAGAAAAGACAGAGGAGAGAGGAGAGGAGAGAAGACAGAGGAGAGAGGAGAGGAGAGAAGACAGAGGAGAGAAGACAGAGGAGAGAGGAGAGAGAAGACAGAGGAGAGAGGAGAGATGAGAGAGGAGAGAAGACAGAGGAGAGAGGAGAGGAGAGAGGATAGAAGACAAAGGAAAGAGGAGAGAAGACAGAGAAGAGAGAAGAGAGAGGGGAGAGGAGAGAGATGAGAGAAGACAGAGGAGAGAAGACAGAGGAGAGAGGAGATGAGAGAGAAGAGAGAGGAGAGAAGACAGAGGAGAGAGGAGAGAAGACAGAGGAGAGGAGAGGAGAGGAGAGGAGAGGAGAGGAGAGGAGAGGAGAGGAGAGGAGAGGAGAGGAGAGGAGAGGAGAGGAGAGGAGAGGAGAGAGAGAGAGAGAGAGAGAGAGAGAGAGAGAGAGAGGAGAGAGGAGAGAAGACAGAGGGGAGAGGATAGAAGATGGAGGAGAGAGGAGAGAGAGGAGAGAGGAGAGAGAAGAGAGGAGAGAGAGGAGAGGAGAGAGGATAGAGGATAGAGGAGAGAGAAGAGAGAGGAGAGAGAAGAGAGAGAAGAGAGAGAAGAGAGAGGAGAGAGAGGACAGAGGAGAGAGAGGAGAGGAGAGGAGAGGAGAGGAGAGAAGAGAGAAGAGAAGAGAAGAGAGGAGAGAGGACTGCATCTGGATTCCTCTCTCACTGACTCTATCTCTCCTTCTCTCTCTCTCTCGCTCTCTCTCTTCATCTCTCCCCTCTCTCTCTCTCTCTCTCTCTCTCTCTCTCTCTCTCTCTCTCTCTCTCTCTCTCTCTCTCTCTCTCTCTCTCTCTCTCTCTCTCAATTCAATTCAATTTAAGGGCTTTATTGGCATGGGAAACATACAGTGGGGAAAAAAGTATTTAGTCAGCCACCAATTGTGCAAGTTCTTCCACTTAAAAATCATCATAGGTACACGTCAACTATGACAGACAAAATGATAACATTTTTTCCAGAAAATCACATTGTAGGATTTTTAATTAATTTATTTGCAAATTATGGTGGAAAATAAGTATTTGGTCAATAACAAAAGTTTCTCAGTACTTTGTTATATACTCTTTGTTGGCAATGACACAGGTCAAACGTTTTCTGTAAGTCTTCACAAGGTTTTCACACACTGTTGCTGGTATTTTGGCCCATTCCTCCATGCAGATCTCCTCTAGAGCAGTGATGTTTTGGGGCTGTCGCTGGGCAACACAGACTTTCAACTCCCTCCAAAGATTTTCTATGGGGTTGAGATCTGGAGACTGGCTAGGCCACTCCAAGACCATGAAATGCTTCTTACGAAGCGACTCCTTCGTTGCCCGGGCGGTGTGTTTGGGATCATTGTCATGCTGAAAGACCCAGCCACGTTTCATCTTCAATGCCTTTGCTGATGGAAGGAGGTTTTCACTCAAAATCTCACGATACATGGCCCCACTGATTCTTTCCTTTACACGGATCAGTCGTCCTGGTCCCTTTGCAGACAAACAGCCCCAAAGCATGATGTTTCCACCCCCATGCTTCACAGTAGGTATGGTGTTCTTTGGATGCAACTCAGCATTCTTTGTCCTCCAAACAAGACGAGTTGAGTTTTTACCAAAAAGTTATATTTTGGTTTCATCTGACCATATGACATTCTCCCAACCCTCTTCTGGATCATCCAAATGCACTCTAGCAAACTTCAGACGGGCCTGGACATGTACTGGCTTAAGCAGGGGGACACATCTGGCACTGCAGGATTTGAGTCACTGGCGGCGTAGTGTGTTACTGATGGTAGGCTTTGTTACTTTGGTCCCAGCTCTCTGCAGGTCATTCACTAGGTCCCCCCGTGTGGTTCTGGGATTTTTGCTCACCGTTCTTGTGATCATTTTGACCCCACGGGGTGAGATCTTGCGTGGAGCCCCAGATCGAGGGAGATTATCAGTGGTCTTGTATGTCTTCCATTTCCTAATAATTGCTCCCACAGTTGATTTCTTCAAACCAAGCTGCTTACCTATTGCAGATTCAGTCTTCCCAGCCTGGTGCAGGTATACAATTTTTGTTTCTGGTGTCCTTTGACAGCTCTTTGGTCTTGGCCATAGTGGAGTTTGGAGTGTGACTGTTTGAGGTTGTGGACAGGTGTCTTTTATACTGATAACAAGTTCAAACAGGTACCATTAATACAGGTAACGAGTGGAGGACAGAGGAGCCTCTTAAAGAATAAGTTACAGGTCTGTGAGAGCCAGACATCTTGCTTGTTTGTAGGTGACCAAATACTTATTTTCCACCATAATTTGCAAATAAATTCATGAAAAATCCCACAATGTGATTTTCTGGATTTTTTTTTCTCAATTTGTCTGTCATAGTTGTTTACATTGCCAAAGCAAGTGAAATTGATAATAAATAAACAATAAAAAAAATGAACAGTAAATATTACACTCACAAAAGTTCAAAAAGAATAAAGACATTTCAAATGTCATATTATGTCAATATACAGTGTTGTAACGATGTGTAAATAGTACAAAAGGAAAAATAAATAAACATAAATATAGCGATGTGCAAATAGTTAAAGTACAAAAGGGAAAATAAATAAATGGGTTGTATTTACAATGGTGTTTGTTCTTCACTGGTTGCCCTTTTCTTGTGGCAACAGACCACACATCTTGCTGCTGTGATGGCACACTGTGGTATTTCACCCAATAGATATAGAAGTTTATCAAAATTGGATTTGTTTTCAAATTCTTTGTGGGTCTGTGTAATCTGAGGGAAATATGTGTCTGATATGGTCATACATTTGGCAGGAGGTTAGGAGGTGCAGCTCAGTTTCCACTTCATTTTGTGGGCAGTGTGCACATAGTCTGTCTTCTCTTGAGAGCCAGGTCTGCCTACGGCGGCCTTTCTCAATAGCAAGGCTATAATCACTGAGTCTGTACATAGTCAAAGCTTTCCTTAAGTTTGGGTCAGTCACAGTGGTCAGGTATTCTGCCACTGTGTACTCTCTGTTTAGGGCCAAATAGCATTCTATTTTGCTCTGTTTCTTTGTTAATTCTTTCCAATGTGTCAAGTAATTATCTTTTGTTTTCTCATGATTCGGTTGGGTCTAATTGTGTTGCTGTCCTGGGGCTCTGTGGGGTCTGTTTGTGTTAGTGAACAGAGCCCCAGGACCAGCTTGCTTAGGGGACTCTTCTCCAGGTTTGCGAATCGCTTCCTTTTAGGTGGTTTTAGAATTGAATGGCTCTTTTCTGGATTTTGATAACTAGCGGGTATCGGCCTAATTCTGCTCTGCATGCATTATTTGGTTTTTTACGTTGTACACTGAGGATATTTTTGCAGAATTCTGCATGCAGAGTCTCAATTTGGTGTTTGTCCCATTTTGTGAATCCTTTGTTGGTGAGCGGATCCAAGACCTCACAACCATAAAGGGCAATGGGGTTCTATAATTGATTCAAGTATTTTTAGCCAGATCCTAATTGGTATGTTGAATTTTATGATCCTTTTGATGGCATAGAAGGCCCTTCTTGCCTTGTCTCTCAGATCATTCACAGCTTTGTGGAAGTTACCTGTGGCACTCTTGTTTAGGCCGAGGTATGTATAGTTTTTTGTGTGCTCTAGGATAACGGTGTCTAGATGGAATTTGTATTTGTGGTCCTGGCAACTGGACCTTTTTTGCAACACCATTAGTTTTGTCTTGCTGGGATTTACTGTCAGGGCCCAGGTCTGACAGAATCTGTGCAGAAGATCTAGGTGTTGTTCGAGGCCCTCCTTGGTTGGGGACAGAAGCACCAGATCATCAGCAAATAGTAGACATTTGGCTTCAGATTCTAGTAGGGTGAGGCCGGGTGCTGCAGACTGTTCTAGTGCCCTCACCAATTCGTTGATATATATGTTGAAGAGGATGGGGCTTAAGCTGCATCCCTGTCTCACCCCACGGTCTCTCTCGCTCTCCATCTCTCCATCTCTCTCTCTCTCTCTCTCTCTCTCTCTCTCTCTCTCTCTCTCTCTCTCTCTCTCTGATTCTCTCTCTCTCTTCATCTCTCCTCTCTCTCTCTCTCTCACCATTTCTCTTTCTCTTTCTCTCTATCTCTCCCCATCTTTCTCTCACCACCTGTTTGTTCTCTTATCTCTCCTTGTCTTGAATGAATCAATGAAGCCCTCGTTAGGCCTGGGACACTCATCAGTGGCTGCCTGCTCAGCACTGAGGGGATGGGGAGGACAGGGGAAACAGAGGGAAAGAAGGGATGGGGAGGACAGGGGGAAAGAAGGGATGGGGAGGACAGGGGAAACAGAGGGAAAGAAGGGATGGGGAGGACAGGGGGAAAGAAGGGATGGGGAGGACAGGGGAAACAGAGGGAAAGAAGGGATGGGGAGGACAGGGGAAACAGAGGGAAAGAAGGGATGGGGAGGACAGGGGAAACAGAGGGAAAGAAGGGATGGGGAGGACAGGGGAAACAGAGGGAAAGAAGGGATGGGGAGGACAGGGGAAACAGAGGGAAAGAAGGGATGGGGAGGACAGGGGGAAAGAAGGGATGGGGAGGACAGGGGGACAGAGGGAAAGAAGGGATGGGGAGGACAGGGGAAACAGAGGGAAAGAAGGGATGGGGAGGACAGGGGAAACAGAGGGAAAGAAGGGATGGGGAGGACAGGGGAAACAGAGGGAAAGAAGGGATGGGGAGGACAGGGGAAACAGAGGGAAAGAAGGGATGGGGAGGACAGGGGAAACAGAGGGAAAGAAGGGATGGGGAGGACAGGGGAAACAGAGGGAAAGAAGGGATGGGGAGGACAGGGGAAACAGAGGGAAAGAAGGGATGGGGAGGACAGGGGAAACAGAGGGAAAGAAGGGATGGGGAGGACAGGGGAAACAGAGGGAAAGAAGGGATGGGGAGGACAGGGGAAACAGAGGGAAAGAAGGGATGGGGAGGACAGGGGGACAGAGGGAAAGAAGGGATGGGGAGGACAGGGGGACAGATGGAAAGAAGGGATGGGGAGGACAGGGGAAACAGAGGGAAAGAAGGGATGGGGAGGACAGGGGAAACGAGGGAAAGAAGGGATGGGGAGGACAGGGAAACAGAGGGAAAGAAGGGATGGGGAGGACAGGGGGACAGAGGGAAAGAAGGGATGGGGAGGACAGGGGGACAGAGGGAAAGAAGGGATGGGGAGGACAGGGGAAACAGAGGGAAAGACGGGATGTGGAGGACAGGGGGAAATAAGGGATGGGAGGACAGGGGAAACAGAGGGAAAGAAGGGATGGGGAGGACAGGGGGACAGAGGGAAAGACGGGATGGGGAGGACAGGGGAAACAGAGGGAAAGAAGGGATGGGGAGGACAGGGGGGACAGAGGGAAAGACGGGATGTGGAGGACAGGGGGAAAGAAGGGATGGGAGGACAGGGGAAACAGAGGGAAAGAAGGGATGGGGAGGACAGGGGGACAGAGGGAAAGAAGGGATGGGGAGGACAGGGGGACAGAGGGAAAGAAGGGATGGGGAGGACAGGGGGACAGAGGGGATGGGAGGACAGGGGAAACAGAGGGAAAGAAGGGATGGGGAGGACAGGGGGACAGTGACAAAAAGTGAAAATGCAGCTCTTCTCATACCTGCATGTCCCATGTGGACCTTGCAAGCTGAAACCAATAAGCTTGGAGGTTCACAATGCAGCCGTATCTTAGGTCTGTAAGACACAGAACAGTCAAAACATAACACAAGTCAAAACGGAAAAAACTAAATTAAATACGACTAAAGAAGAATCAAACTTGTCATACAACATTAAGAATAATGTTATTACACTACTATGCAAATGAGCATTGCTTCAGGCTGGTGATCATGGTTGCTTATGTATGAGCAAATCTAAGATGCTTCTCCCTGTGTCTACAGAAGGAAATGATGCAGGATTCATTTGGGCTTGTTTCACACCATGAATATGTATTTGAAATCAAGGAAAATATTACTGTTTTCATAATGATTTGTTATTTACACACAATTTCTATGGAATGATTAGCCTATTTTGAATAAGAAAGAGAAATGTCTTGGAAAAGTTTGTCAAAGTAAGGTAAAAAAAAAAGTAATAAGAGTGATTTCCTGCTGATGGTAATGGTGAAGAACAGACATGGATAGATAGACTGTTCAAGTGTTCATGTCTTTTGATGGTATTGCCTTATAGCGGAACAATGTTGGTAAAGAAACCCATAATGGGTTCAGAAACACATTAATAATGAAACTTATTTTATGTATTTTAAATGATGATAGAACACATCTTGTGCAATTGGCATCCATTGTCTGTGTGGCGATTCAAAAGTGGGTATCTGGTATCTGTGAGACATCTTGCTGATTTTCTGGGTCACCTCTTTTAAAGGGGATACAGAAAGCAGGTAGGTTTTATCGATGGCCCTCCAGTGTACCCACCTCACATTAACCACACACCTGGCTCCTGCTCAGGTCAATGGAGATGAATTAGCCTGGGCCAGAAGCCAATGGCAGGACAGTGTGAGAGCTCTGAGAGAGTGTCGACCCCTTGCATGTGGGAACGGCTTCCGCCCTGCTTCAGACTCCTTTCTGGGCTGGCTACATAGAGCAGCTTATCCTCTTAATAAATAAACCTGGAACAGGGAATCCGAAAACACAGGGATCAGTGGTTGGATCCAGCTGGCATGCAGCTAGCTCTCCTCTACTCGCCGCGTTCCGCTCCTCTGTGGAACGAGGGAGGGATTATCCCTTTCACTTAGCGCCGCCGTTAATTTCTCATGCCAGGTTGAACTCCCAGAATGCACCAGGGGGATTGGCTGGCTGTCGACTCTCTCCCGACTTTCTTTGAGGCAGCTAGAATAGAGCAGGAGATGGAGATATAGAGTTTGCTCCTGTCTTTGATGCTGTTTTATACATTCACCCCACAAAGCCTTGGAGAGAGCGCTCTGAGACCAAGCATTCTCCAGTCTCAGCCCAACAACGTATGTCTCTGTTTTAAGTCATCGTTACAAAAAAAACATTAAAAAAGTGTTGGATCCCTGTTTTAACATATAATGCATCTGTTGTTTTGTTGCTCGAACCCGAGATTTCTTAAATCTGTTTTAAACCTGTCGTTAACAGCATAACAACTCGTGTTGTGTCTCTAACAACATACTGTAGCGTAGAGACACTGTTGGAACCAGAGATGGCTTGGATGCCAATATTCTCTCAAAGGACTAATAAAAGCATCCATGTTGGATCCCATGCTAGAGTTTGTCATCCAGCCCAGGATTGTATTCAGTCAGGAGAATTGTTAAAAACGTTACAGATAGAGAGTTCTATACCATACAACACCCTTCTGTTTGAACACACTGTAACGTTGCACCATAATGAACAGGGCCTCTGTTCTCTTCCTGTTTTGTTGACATAGTGCCATCTTGGGCTCTACAAAGGGCCCAACCTGGCCTCAGGGCAATTCGTATTATTTAGGATGTATCCCTCCATTTAGTATGATATGTTATGTTATGTTACGTTACGTTACGTTACGTTACGTTACGTTACGTTACGAACGGAATAGTGGTCATACAATATCATACGAATTGGATGACGTAACATATCATACATCTTGCAGGATGTCTAGGATTATGCATCTTTCTTTGAGACCAGGCTGCTTGTTGCGTCATAACAACAAAGGTTAGGAGAGATTACATTGCAGGTTAGGAGAACTAAAGACAAAGGTTAAGAGGACTAACAACAAAGCAGTGGAAGCTCCTCAGAGGAGGAAGGGGAGGGCCATCCTACTCAAAGAATTTCATAAAAATGTAAATAGTGAAACATAAAAAAAGTTTTCCTTTTTAGATTAAACTATACTAAATATATTCACGTCACCAAATAACTGATTAAAATTAAGGTCTAAAGTAGCCTCAACAGCACTCTGTAGGGTACCACCATGATGTAGCCAGAGGGCAGCTATTTTCCGTCCTCCTCTGGGTGCATTGACTTCAATACAAAACCTAGGAGGCTCATGGTTCTCACCCCCTTCCATAGACTTACACAGTAATTATGACGACTTCCGGAGGACATCCTCCAACCTATCAGAGCTCTTGCAGCATGAACTGACATGTTGTCCATCCAATCAAAGGATCAGAAAATTAATCTAGTACTGAACTAATAAGCTACAGCTAGCTAGCACTGCAGTGTATAAAATGTGGTGAGTAGTTGTTTCAAAGAGAGAGAAAGACAATAGTTGAACAGTTTTGAACAAATTAATGTATTCCTGAATGAAGGAGAAGCAACAGAAAGTGTGAGAGATATTTCGTTGTATATTTATTTATTTCACTTTCACTTACGCTAGCTAATGCAGCTAATTTAGCCTACTCAACAATCTGACTCAAACAGATGCGCAACCCATCCAACCCATCGCGGTATATGCCCACCCATCCTCTCCAACCAACCTCCCTACATTAGTTTCTGTCTTAATTAACCAGACCATTATTCAATTTGTAAAGTAGCGGTACACAAAAATATGTTCCAAAGCTTACGTCTGTTTTAATGTGAAAGGGGTGAAGGGCCATGTTGTTTCTCTGTGAGATGAGACTAACCAGGACAAACCAGGTGAGAGGGGTGTGAGAGGGGAGAGGGAAAGAGGAGCGAGGGGGAATGGGATGGAGGATGAAGAATGAAGAATGAAGAATGGAGAGGGATAGTCAGCCTCTCTAACCTGGAGGTATATGGCACTGTGTTTCTCATCAACCCTAGGGCACGGCAGGAAATTACATTACTGTTCAGAAAGGCAGAAACGTACTACATATATAATATAGAGCCATATTATAAGGGCTATATGTATGATGAAAACCAGATTGTTCGTATCCTTGGCCCATGCTCATCAATAATACAGTCATACTACTGTAATAATGTGTTGTCAGTGATGATACTGTATTTTTATGTTACCTTGATACTTTATTTCCTGTCTTCGTTTACTCAGCAGACTGGGGTTGTCTCTCAGTTCCCAGTGATTTTTCTCACCTTCCAGATGAAGCTAATGAGACTCAACGCTTTGTACCAGGAAATGGATAAGCCAAAGAATGAAGGTATCTTTCAGAGCTATTCACCACTGTCATATGATAACGGAGAGGGAAGATATATATTATTTTTTTCACAGTCTTATTTTTAACGAGTGTATGTTGGAACCATAGAAAAAGAGTTGGACATCTCAGTGGGACAGCTTGGTTTGGACATCTCAGTGGGACATCCTGGTTTGGACATCTCAGTGGGACAGCCTGGTTTGGACATCTCAGTGGGACAGCCTGGTTTGGACATCTCAGTGGGACAGCCTGGTTTGGACATCTCAGTGGGACAGCCTGGTTTGGACATCTCAGTGGGACAGCCTGGTTTGGACATCTCAGTGGGACAGCCTGGTTTGAATAAAGGCTAAATAAATAAAAACAAGTGTCACAAAAAAATCACACTGCCAAGAATGTACAGCACAAAATGTCTCAACAAATGCAAAAACATATTATTTGATTTCTGATACTCTTCTCTTAGTCCTTTTCTCTCCTTGTCTGACCCTGAATGCTACCCAGTCCTTCTAGAAGCCTCTGGAAGTGTCTTCTCCTCTCTGTCAACCTTGGTACCTGAACGCAGCCAGCATCACAAGTGCCACGCTCCTTCTGACTCCCGTCTCCCCCCTGCTCGCCACCGCTCTCTCGCTAGCTCGCTGCTGACTGTTTGTTTAGGAATCTGGGCCCGAAAATTTTATTCCATCGACCATGCTCGCTATCAACACACAATTATCTGGGTTAATCATGTGGAACAGTGGCAAATTCACCTGGGGCTTAGGAACTAATGACATTCTCGTCTGGCCTGCTTTAGTGAAATGGCCTAGCACCTGCAGCAGAAACAGGGAGATTGCCAAAGAAAATGTGGTCTCATTTCGTCCTCCCTCCCCTCCCCTCCTCACCCCCAACACCACCAACCTCCCCCTCCCCCTGGCCTCCACCTTCCGATTCTCTTTCTCCTTCTCTCTCTCTCTCTCTTGCTCTATCTTTCTCTATCTCTATCTCTTTCTTTCTGTCTCTGTCTCTCTCTCTCTCTCTCTCTCTCTCTCTCTCTCTCTCGCTGGCTCTCTCTCCACACCTATACTATCTGTCTCTCTCTTCCTCTCTTCTGTACATATTAATCTCTTTCAGGTTTCCCTCTATTGTTTTGTTTCTCTTGTCTCGCTTTTCATTCCACAGCTACAGAGACACTCCACTGTTTGTCTTCAAAGGCCAAACTAATGCCAGTCATATCAAATCAAATCAAATGTTATTTGTCACATGCTTCGTAAACAACAGGTGTAGACTAACAGTGAAATGCCCTTCCCAGCAATGCAGAGAGAAAAAAAGAGAAATAATATACAAATAATAACACAAGGAATAAATAGACAATGAGTAAAAATAACTTGGCTATATACATGTGGTCCTCTGTAGCTCAGCTGGTAGAGCACGGCGTTTGAAACGCCAAGGTAGTGGGTTCGATCCCCGGGACCACCCATACACAAAAATGTATGCACGCATGACTGTAAGTCGCTTTGGATAAAAGCGTCTGCTAAATGGCATATTATTATTACACAGGGTACCAGTGTCAGTGGGTGCTGTAGGTGGGTGTGGTGCAGGAATCAGATGCAGGACGCAGAAAATAAGTCCAATAGACTTTAGTGAAAAAGCACACTCAAAATAACGAGTCAAATGCCCGGAGGCGAGAAAGTCCGCACACAGGCGAAAACCAAAAGGCGCACAAAACAGTGCGTAAATAACCTCCTAACACAGAGGAGGAAAATACGAAATGCACAAGGCAACAGTAGCGCACAAACACGACAGCGAATCAATCACACACAAACACAGACACACACAACGAGAACTAAATAGAACACTAACGAGGACTAACTAGACACAGGTGTACAACATCAAGACCAAACCAAACGAACATGAAACATAGATCGGTGGCAGCTAGTACTCCGGAGACGACGACCGCCGAAGCCTGCCCGAACCAGGAGGAGGAGCAGCCTCGGCCGAAACCGTGACAGTACCCCCCCCTTGACGCGCGGCTCCAGCCGTGCGCCGACCCCGGCGACGACCAGGAGGACGCGGAGCAGGGCGCGCGGGATGGTCCCGGTGGAACTCCGACAGGAGAGATGGGTCTAGGATGTCCCTCCGCGGCACCCAGCACCGCTCCTCCGGGCCGTACCCCTCCCACTCCACGAGATACTGGAGACCCCCCATCCGGCGTCTGGAGTCCAAGATGGACCGAACGGTGTACGCCGGAGCGCCCTCGATGTCCAATGGGGGCGGAGGAGTCTCTCCTATCTCATTGTCCTGGAGTGGACCAGCTACCACCGGCCTGAGAAGAGACACATGGAACGAGGGGTTAATATTCTTATATTCAACAGGTAGATGTAACCTATAACACACCTCGTTCAATCTTCTCAGGACTTTAAAGGGCCCCACAAACCGCCGACCCAGCTTCCGGCAGGGCAGGCGGAGGAGTAGGTTTCTGGTAGAGAGCCAGACTCGATCTCCGGATGCGTACACCGGCCCCTCACTGCGGTGGAGATCGGCGCTCGCCTTGTGACGAAGGACGGCCCGCTGCAGGTGGACGTGGGCAGCGTTCCACGTCTCTTCCGAGCGCCTCATCCAATCATCCACCGCAGGGGCCTCGATCTGGCTCTGCTGCCACGGTGCCAGAACCGGCTGGTAACCTAATACACATTGGAAAGGGATTAGGTTAGTAGAGGAGTGGCGGAGAGAGTTCTGGGCCATCTCGGCCCAGGGAATGTAACGCGCCCACTCCTCAGTCCGGTCCTGGCAATACGACCTCAGAAACCTACCCACATCCTGGTTGACACGTTCTACCTGCCCGTTACTCTCCGGGTGGTACCCCGAGGTAAGGCTAACCGAGACCCCCAAACGCTCCATAAACGCTCTCCACACACGGGAGGTAAACTGGGGGCCTCGATCAGACACTATATCCTCGGGGACCCCGTAATGCCGGAAGACATGGGTAAATAGGGCCTCAGCGGTCTGTAGGGCAGTAGGAAGACCCGACATAGGGAGAAGACGACAGGCCTTAGAGAACTGGTCCACAACGACCAGGATGGTGGTATTCCCCTGAGAGAGGGGAAGGTCTGTTACAAAATCCACCGAGAGGTGGGACCATGGTCGTTGTGGAACGGGTAGGGGCTGTAACTTACCCCTGGGCAGATGTCGGGGCGCCTTACACTGGGCGCACACCGAGCAGGAGGAGACGTAAACCCTCACATCCCTAGCCAAAGTAGGCCACCAGTATTTAGTGCTAAGGCAATGCACTGTCCGGCCAATACCCGGATGTCCAGAGGAGGGTGACGTTTGAGCCCAGTAGATGAGTCGATCCTGAATCTCGAGCGGAACGTACTTCCGACCCTCAGGACATTGTGGAGGGCTGGGGTCGGTACGCAACGCTCGCTCGATCTCGGCATCGACCTCCCACACCACCGGTGCCACAAGGCAAGACTCCAGTAGTATGGGAGTAGGCTCAACGGACCTCTCCTCCGTGTCATACCGCCGGGACAGTGCATCTGCCTTGCCATTCTGGGACCCAGGGATGTACGTGATTTTAAATACGAACCTGGTGAGAAACATACTCCATCGAGCCTGGCGAGGGTTCAGTCTCCTCGCTGCCCGGATGTACTCCAGGTTCCGATGGTCAGTCAAAATGAGGAAAGGGTGTTGAGCCCCCTCAAGCCAATGCCTCCACACCTTAAGGGCCTGAACTACAGCTAACAGCTCCCTGTCCCCAACGTCATAGTTACGCTCCGCCGGGCTGAGCTTTTTGGAGTAAAAGGCACAGGGGCGGAGTTTAGGTGGCGAGCCGGACCGTTGAGAGAGCACGGCCCCTATACCAGCCTCAGACGCGTCCACCTCAACCTGAAAGGGAATTGTGGGATCCGGATGCGCCAGCACCGGAGCCGACGTAAACAGGTCCTTCAGTCTCCCAAAGGCCCTGTCCGCATCAGCTGACCACTGCAGGCGCACCGGACCCCCTTTCAGAAGGGACGTGATGGGAGCTGCCACCTGTCCAAAACCCCGGATAAACCTCCGGTAGTAATTCGCAAAGCCCAAGAACTGCTGCACCTCTTTTACAGTGGTTGGAGTTTGCCAATTACGCACAGCGGACACACGATCCACCTCCATTCTCACCCCTGACGCGGACAACCGATAACCCAAAAAGGAGACCGACTCCTGGAAAAACAGACATTTCTCTGCCTTGACATATAGGTCGTGCTCCAACAGCCTCAATACACGTCGCACCAGGGTTACATGCTCGGCTCGGGTAGACGAGTACACCAGAATATCATCAATGTACACGACCACCCCTTGTCCCTGCATATCCCGGAAAATGTCATCTACGAAGGATTGAAAGACTGATGGAGCATTCATCAACCCATATGGCATGACAAGATATTCGAAATGACCTGACGTGGTACTAAACGCTGTTTTCCATTCATCGCCCTCCCTAATGCGCACCAAGTTATACGCGCTCCTGAGATCCAATTTTGTGAAAAACCGCGCCCCATGCAATGACTCCGTCATGGTCGCAATCAGAGGGAGTGGATAACTGTATTTCACAGTAATCTGATTGAGACCACGGTAATCAATGCACGGGCGCAACCCTCCATCTTTCTTTTTCACAAAAAAGAAACTCGAAGAGGCGGGGGAAATGGAAGGCCGAATGTATCCCTGTCTCAAAGATTCGGCAATGTAAGTCTCCATAGCTTTTCTCTCCTCTTGAGACAAAGGATACACATGGCTCCGTGGGAGCGCTGCTCCTGCCTGGAGATCAATCGCACAATCCCCCTGTCTATGGGGAGGCAACTGCGTCGCCCTAGTTTTGCTAAACACAAGAGCTAAATCCCCATATTCAGGCGGAATGTGCAATGCGGGCACTTGGTTTGGACTTTCCACCGAAGTCGCCCCCACGGAAACACCCAGACATCGCCCCTCACACTGAACAGACCACCCATCGAGAGCCCTCTGTTGCCACGAAATAGCAGGGTTATGGGTGCTTAACCAGGGAATTCCCAGCACCACTGGGTACGCAGGAGAGTCGATCAGATACAGCTGTATAGTCTCTTCATGACCCCCCTGCGCACACATCCTAAGTGGCGCTGTGACTTCCCTGATCAACCCCGACCCCAACGGGCGGCTATCTAAGGCATGAACGGGAAAAGGTTTGTCAACAGGTAGGAGAGGGATCCCTAACTCTAAACAAAACTTTCGATCAACAAAATTTCCAGCTGCGCCTGAACAAAATTCCCAGCTGCGCCTGAATCTACTAGCGCCTTATGCTGGGAATGAGGTGCAACCTGTGGAAAACCAACAGGTATACAAAAGTGCGCAACAGAAAGCTCTGGGTAAGTGGGGCGTCTACTCACCTGGGAGGCCCCCCCAGTGCGTGGCCTGTTGTCTTCTCCCCCGGAGAACCCTCCCCAGCACCTGGCCGCAGTGTGCCCTCCACGACCGCACTTGGTGCAGGAGACAGGCCCCCTCGGGCTCCTCCTCCTCCGTTCTCTAGCGCCGGCACCCCCGAGCTCCATAGGGCTCGGCTCGGAGGTGCCGGAGGGTGGAATGGACGGACCCCCCTCGGGACGTCCACGGGTGGCCAGCAGGGTGTCTAAACGGATGGACATATCAACCAACTGGTCGAAAGTCAGATGGGTATCCCTGCAGGCCAACTCTCGTTGAACGTCCTCCCGGAGGCTACACCGAAAATGGTCGATGAGAGCCCGTTCATTCCACCCTGCATCCGCCGCTAGAGTCCGGTACTCTAAAGCAAACGCCTGTGCGCTCCTCCTCCCCTGTCTCAAGTGGACTAGCCGCTCCCCCGCCGCTTTGCCCTCAGGTGGATGGTCAAACACGGCCTTGAAGCGGCGGGAGAACTCGGCGTAGGAGATGGTGTTGGCGTCCATCTTCCTCCACTCAGCGTTAGCCCACTCCAACGCCTTTCCCGAGAGACAGGAGATTAGGGCGGAAACGCTCTCGTGTCCCGAGGGCACCGGGTGTACAGTGGCCAGGTAGAGCTCCACCTGCAGGAGGAACCCCTGACACCCGGCAGCTGTTCCGTCATACGCCCTCGGGAGCGAGAGCCGAATCCTCCTGGGTTCCGGACCTGGGACTGGTGGACCGGCCGATGGGGTGGGCAGGGTAGGTGGAGGTGTGGGTACCCTGCTGGCTTCCCATCGGTGCAGGGTGTTGATCACGTCCTGTAGAGCGGTCTCCAGTTGTCTTATCTGGCCATCTTGCCAATGGATATGCTCCTCGAGCGACACAGGTGTCACGGCCGATCCTGCTGATTCCATTATGGTGTGTGATTCTGTCAGTGGGTGCTGTAGGTGGGTGTGGTGCAGGAATCAGATGCAGGACGCAGAAAATAAGTCCAATAGACTTTAGTGAAAAAGCACACTCAAAATAACGAGTCAAATGCCCGGAGACGAGAAAGTCCGCACACAGGCGAAAACCAAAAGGCGCACAAAACAGTGCGTAAATAACCTCCTAACACAGAGGAGGAAAATACGAAATGCACAAGGCAACAGTAGCGCACAAACACGACAGCGAAACAATCACACACAAACACAGACACACACAACGAGAACTAAATAGAACACTAACGAGGACTAACTAGACACAGGTGTACAACATCAAGACCAAACCAAACGAACATGAAACATAGATCGGTGGCAGCTAGTACTCCGGAGACGACGACCGCCGAAGCCTGCCCGAACCAGGAGGAGGAGCAGCCTCGGCCGAAACCGTGACAACCAGTATCGAGTCTATGTGCAGTGGTACGACGTAATTGAGGTAGATATGTACATATAGGCAGGGATAAAGTAACTAGGCAACAGGATAAATAATAGACAGTAAGCAGCAGCTTATGTGATGAGTCAAAAGAGAGTGCAAAAATAGTCAATGCAGATATTATGAGTAGCTATTGGTTAACTATTTAACAAACTATTTA
The DNA here is from genome assembly GCF_964263955.1 of Coregonus lavaretus. Lineage (NCBI taxonomy): Eukaryota > Metazoa > Chordata > Actinopteri > Salmoniformes > Salmonidae > Coregonus > Coregonus lavaretus. The sequence continues at coordinate 14,359 of NW_028166970.1, read as the reverse complement.
GCAGTCTTATAGCTTGCGGGTAGAAGCTGTTCAGGGTCCTGTTGGTTCCAGACTTGGTGCATTGGTACCGCTTGCCATACGGTAGCAGAGAGAACAGTCTATGACTTGGGTGGCTGGAGTCTTTCACAATTTTTAGGGCCTTCCTCCACCTGGTATAGAGGTCCTGGTTGTCCACGATCAGCTCCTTTGTCTTTCTGATGTTGAAGGAGAGGTTGTTGTCCTGGCACCGCACTGCCAGGTCACTGACCTCCTTCCTATAGGCTGTCTCATCATTGTCGGTGATCAGGCCAACCACCATCCTGTCGTCAACAGCTTTAATGATGGTGTTGGAGTTATGCTCGGCCACGCAGTCGTGGGTGAACAGGGAGTACAGGAGGGGACTAAGCACGCACCCTTGAGGGGCCCCCATTTTGAGGGTCAGCTTGGCGGATGTGTTGTTGCCTACCCTCACCACCTGGGGGCGGCCCGTCAGGAAGTCCAGGATCCAGTTGTAGAGGGAGATGTTCAGTCCCAGGGTCCTGAGCTTAGTGATGAGCTTTGAGGGCACTATGGTGTTGAACGCTGAGCTCTAGTCAATGAACAGCACTCTGACATAGGTGTTCCTCTTGTCCAGGTGGGAGAGGGCAGTGTGGAGTGCAATAGAGATTGTGTCATCTGTGGATCTGTTGGGGCGGTATGCGAATTAGAGTGGGTCCAGGGTTTCTGGGATGATGGTGTTGATGTGAGCCATGACCAGCCTTTCAAAGCATTTCATGGCTACAGTTGTGACTGCTACGGGTGATGGTCATTTAGACAGATTACCCTGGCGTTCTTGGGCACAGGGACTAGGGTGGTCTGCTTAAAACATGTAGGGATTACAGACTGGGTCAGGAAGAGGATGAAAATGTCAGTGAAGACACTTGCCAGCTGGTCAGCGCATGCTCTGAGTACACGTCCTGGTAATCCGTCTGCCTTGTCCGGAACAGCTGGTACTCTCATGCATGGTTCAGTGTTGCTTGCCTCGAAGAGAGCATAGAAGGATTTTAGCTTGTCTGGTAGGCTCGCGTCTTTGGGAAGTGGCTGGGTTTCTCTTTGTAATCCTTGATAGTTTGCAAGCCATGTCACATCTGACGAGCATCAGAGCTGGCGTAATAGTCCTGTAGTGACGTGTTGACTGTTTGATGGCGGAGGTCATAGCGGGATTTCTTATAAGCGTCCGAATTAGTGTCCTGCTCCTTGAAAGCGGCAGCTCTAGCCTATAGCTCAGTGCGGATGTTGCCTGTAATCAATTGCTTCTGGTTGGGAAATTACGTCGTTGATGCACTTATTAATGAAGCTCTTGACTGATGTGGTAAACGCCTCAATGTTATCTGATGAATCCCGGAACAAATTCCAGTCTCTGCTAGCGAAACAGTTCTGTAGCTTAGCATCCGCTTCATCAGACCACTTCCGTATTGAGCGCATCACTGGTACTTCCTGTTTTGCTTTTAAGCTGGAATCAGGAGGATAGCGTTATGGTCAGATTTACCAAATGGAGGGTGAGGTAGAGCTTTGCATACGTTTTTGTGTGTGGAGTAAAGGTGATCTAGAGTTTTTTCACCTCTAGTTGCACAGGTGACATGCTGGTAAAAATGAGGTAAGACGGATTTCAGTTTCCCTGCATTTAAATGACCACTAGGAGCACCGCCTCTGAATGTGCATTTTCTTGTTTGCTTATGGGCCTATACAGCTCGTCGAGTGTGGTCTTATTGCCAGCATTGGTTTGTGGTGGTAAATAGACAGCTATGAAAAATATAGAGGAAAACTCTCTTGGTAAATAGTATGGTCTGCAGCTTATCATGTCACGCCCTGGCTCTGGGGACTCTTATATGTTGAGCCAGGGTGTGGATTTTCTATGTGTGATTTTCTATGTTGTGTTCTAGTTCGTGTTTTCTATGTTGGCCAGAGTGGTTCCCAATCAGAGGCAGCTGATTCTTGTTGTCTCTGATTGGGAACTATACTTAGGCAGCCTGTTGGCACTAGTTATTTGTGGGATCTTGTTCTGTATAGGTTTGTGTTGGTGAACCTTTAGACTTCACGTATCGTTTTGTTGTTTGTGTAAAGTACTCATTAAAAGATGTACGCCTATCACGCTGCGCCTTGGTCCGGTTCCTATAACGATCGTGACATATCATGACCTATTCTAACTCAGATGAGCAAAACCTTGAGTCTTAATTAACATTGTTTTAACCACTCCTATGTAAATTGTAGATTATCTGACACTCAAGATGAAGGTCTGATCTCATTATTACTGAAACAGGATACAAGTGGAAAATATAAAGATCCAGTCCATTAAAAAAATTGGAGGCCCCTTACACTTCAGTGTTGTGATGCAAAAATTCTAGCAAAATGTATAGCGCATAGAATTAAAAAGGTATTGTCGGATATTATTCATTCTAATCAGACAAGTTTTTTTACAAGGAAGATACATTGGAGATAATATAAGGCAAGTATTGGAAACAATAGAACATTATGGAAAATTCGGAGAAACCAGGCCTGCTATTCATAGCAGACTTCGAAAAGGCATTTGATAAAGTACGACTGGGGTTTGTATATAAATGCCTGGAGCATTTCAATTTTGGTGAATCTCTTATAAAATGGGTCAAAATCATGTATAGTAACCCTAGGTGTAAAATAGTAAATAATGGCTATTTCTCAGAAAATGTTAAACTGTCAAGAGGAGTGAAACAAGGTTGTCCACTATCGGCATATCTATTTATTGTGGCCATCGAGATGTTAGCTATTAAAATCAGATCCAACAATAATATCAGGGGACTAGAAATCCAGGGCTTAAAAACAAAGGTGTCATTGTACGCTGATGATTCATGTTTTCTTTTAAATCCACAACTATAATCACTCCACAGCCTCATAGAGGATCTAGATACATTTTCTAACCTCTCTGGATTACAACCAAATTATGACAAATGTACTATATTACGTATTGGATCAATAGAAAGTTTTACATTGCCATATAGTTTACCAATAAAATGGTCTGATGGTGATGTGGATATACTCGGAATACATATCCCAAAGGACATAAATGATCTCACTTCAATAAATTATAATAGAAAGTTAGCAAAAATAGATAAGATCTTGCTACCATGGAAAGGTGGGTGCCTGTCAATTTGTGGAAAAATCACCCTGATTAACTCTTTAGTATTATCCCAGTTTACCTATTTGCTTATGGTCTTGCCTACGCCTAGTGAACAGTTTTTAAATATATATGGAAAAAAAATATTCCATTTTATGTTCAAGAATGGCCTTTTTCCCTTTATTCAGATTACAACCACTCACTTTCAGTTATTTGAAAAGGAAATCATCTCCCAGATATCACTATTTCTAAAACAAGCCATAGAAAGTTGGTTGCAATTTCAATTGAATCCTCCAGAAACGACAGAACAAATAATGCAACAAATGTTGTGGTTAAACTCAAATATACTAATTAACAAAAAAACTTTTTTTTTTGACAAAATGTTTAAAAAAGGTATAATCTTTGTAAATGATATCATCGGTAGGACTGGTGGAGTTATGTCGAACATGCAGCTAACAAAAACATATGGAAATGTCTGCTCTACCCAAAATTACAACCAAATAATTGTAGCCATACCGCAAAAATGGAAGAGGAAAGTGGAAGGAGGAGAAAGTAAGGAACTTGTCTGTCGGCCTTGCATTAAAGAACATAATTGGTTAAGGAAAACTGTGATAAATAAAAAGGTATATCAGTTTCATTTAAGGACCAAAGGATTGACAGCCATCCCATATAGATTGCAAAATAGTTGGGAAGAGATTTTTGACGTACCGATCCCATGGCATAGTGTTTATGAACTGATACGCAAAACGACACCGGATTCAAAACTTAGAATCTTTCAATTTAAATTATTACATAAAATTCTTGCTACCAATAGAATGTTATTTATATGGGGGATACCATATCATAGAGTGTCTCCTGAGTGGCGCAGTGGTCTAAGGCACTGCATCGCAGTGCTAGCTGTGCCACTAGAGATCCTGGTTCGAATCCAGGCTCTGTCGCAGCCGGCCGCGACCGAGAGACTCATGGGTGGCGCACAATTGGCCCAGCGTCGTCCAGGGTAGGGGAGGGAATGGCCGGCAGGTATGTAGCTCAGTTGATAGAGCATGGCGTTTGCAACGTCAGGGTTGTGGGTTCGATTCCCACGGGGGGCCAGTATGAAAAAAAAAAAAAAATGTATTCACTAACTGTAAGTCGCTCTGGATAAGAGCGTCTGCTAAATGACTAAAATGTAAAAATGTAAAATGGATACAATCTTCCCAGCTCTGCTGATTTTGCTGCGAAGAGACAGAATCATTAGATAATTTGTTTTGGTACTGTCCATTTGTAGCTTGTTTTTGGACACAGGTCCAGGAATGGCTAAAGGATTGCAATATTTACCTGGAGCTAACCCTGCAGATAGCACTACTGGGTGATCTGAAAAGTCATAGTCAATCGATCAATAACATAATAATACTATTAGCAAAAAAAATTATTTTCAATTCACAATCTGTAGAAACAATGAGAATAGAAAGGTTCAGAACTTTTGTAAGACATCACAGTAGAGTTGAAATATATATGGCAAATAGAAATCCTATATGGATGGTGTTAAAAGATAGATGGGAGGTGTTGAATGGAATTGAAGGATGGGACTAATAACAACTAACAACAAACAATAACAAGATAACTAATAATGTAGGCACGCTGTGTCCATAATAAGTGTATGGGTTGTAGGTTGGGAGCTTTTGTGAAGGAGCACAGTTAGAAAGATATGGCATATAGAAGCAAACCAGATGGACATCATGAAAATTATCATAGAGGTTGAGAGTAGAAGAAGTTCAGGAGAAAGAATAAACAAAATATAATTACTGTAAAATTGACTGTGTCCATAAAATGTAGATAGTGGGTATGGGCTGGAAGTAGAGGCCTAGGCGTTGTTGTTCACTAGTTTACTCCAAGTGGGGAAAGGGTGGCGGGGTTGGAAAGTAATAAAGGGGAATATATATTTTTTTTTAAAGGATATGTATGTGTATGTGTATGTGTATGTGTATGTGTATGTGTATGTGTATGTGTATATATATATATATGTATATGTATGTATGTGTGTATGTATGAATGTATATATGTGTATATGTATATGTATATGTATGTGTATACATTTACATTTACATTTACGTCATTTAGCAGACGCTCTTATCCAGAGCGACTTACAAATTGGTGCATTCACCCCATAGCCAGTGGGATAACCACTTTACAATAGAAGGATTACTTTATCCTATCCCAGGTATTCCTTAAAGAGGTGGGGTTTCAAATGTCTCCGGAAGGTGGTGAGTGACTCCGCTGTCCTGGCGTCGTGAGGGAGCTTGTTCCACCATTGGGGTGCCAGAGCAGCGAACAGTTTTGACTGGGCTGAGCGGGAACTATGCTTCCGCAGAGGAAGGGGAGCCAGCAGGCCAGAGGTGGATGAACGCAATGCCCTCGGTTGGGTGTAGGGACTGATCAGAGCCTGAAGGTACAGAGGTGCCGATCCCCTCACAGCTCCATAGGCAAGCACCATGGTCTTGTAACAGATGCGAGCTTCAACTGGAAGCCAGTGGAGTGTGCGGAGGAGCGGGGTGACGTGAGAGAACTTGGGAAGGTTGAACACCAGACGGGCTGCGGCATTCTGGATGAGTTGTAGGGGTTTAATGGCACAGGCAGGGAGCCCAGCCAACAGCGAGTTGCAGTAATCCAGACGGGAGATGACAAGTGCCTGGATTAGGACCTGTGCCGCTTCCTGTGTAAGGCAGGGTCGTACTCTCCGAATGTTGTAGAGCATGAACCTGCAGGATCGGGTCACCGCCTTGATGTTAGCGGAGAACGACAGGGTGTTGTCCAGGGTCACGCCAAGGCTCTTCGCACTCTGGGAGGAGGACACAACGGAGTTGTCAACCGTGATGGCGAGATCATGGAACGGGCAGTCCTTCCCCGGGAGGAAGAGCAGCTCCGTCTTGCCAAGGTTCAGCTTGAGGTGGTGATCCGTCATCCATACTGATATGTCTGCCAGACATGCAGAGATGCGATTCGCCACCTGGTTATCAGAAGGGGGAAAGGAGAAGATTAGTTGTGTATCGTCAGCGTAGCAATGATAGGAGAGGCCATGTGAGGATATGACAGAGCCAAGTGACTTGGTGTATAGGGAGAATAGGAGAGGGCCTAGAACTGAGCCCTGGGGGACACCAGTGGTGAGAGCACGTGGTGCGGAGACAGCTTCTCGCCACGCCACTTGGTAGGAGCGACCGGTCAGGTAGGACGCAATCCAGGAGTGAGCCGCGCCGGAGATGCCCAGCTCGGAGAGTATATGTATATGTATGTGTATATATATATATATATATATATATATATATATATATATATATAAACATGGGGGATTGGAAGTGATGCAGACAATTACATTGATGGAAGTTACAATCTATTTGCAATATTAAGCTGATCTACCCCAAAACAAACAAAAAATAATAATAATAATAACATTAGAGATCGCGCACCAGCTGTTGTTATCAAAGAGTCACACACCTCCCCCTTAACCTTACTCGAAGCTGCTGTTCGGCTGCTGACGATGCATAGAAAAACCAGCTAGATGTACACTACATTTTACATTTACATTTTACATTTAGCAGACGCTCTTATCCAGAGTGACTTACAGTTAGTGAGTGCATACATTTTCATACAAGTCAAAAGTTTGGACACCCCTACTCATTCAAGGGTTTTTCTTTATTTGTACTATTTTTTACATTGTAGAATAATAGTGAAGACATCAAAACTATGAAATAACACATATGGAATCATGTAGTAAACAAAGAAGTGATAAACAAATTCAAATATATTTTATATTTGAGATTCTTCAAATAGCCACCCTTTGCCTTAATGACAGCTTTGCACACTCTTGGCATTCTCTCAACCAGCTTCAACTGGAATGCTTTTCCAACAGTCTTGAAGGAGTTCCCACATATGCTGAGCACTTCTTGGCTGCTTTTCCTTAACTCTACGATCCGACTCATCCCAAACCATCTCAATTGTGTTGAGGCCAGGTCATCTGATGCAGCACTTGGTAAAATAGCCCTTACACAGCCTGGAAATAGCCCTTACACAGCCTGGAAGTGTGTTGGGTCATTGTCCTGTTGAAAAACAAATGATAGTCCCACTAAGCCCAAACCAGATGGGATGGTGTATCGCTGCAGAATTCTGTGGGAGCCATGCTGGTTAAGTGTGCCTTGAATTCTAAATAAATCACAGACAGTGTCACCAGCATGGGCGGCTTGTTCAATAGGGCGATATGGGCGACGCACTGCCAAACGGGAAAAGGAAGGGATTTTTTTTCTAATCAATTATATCACGGCAACAGCAGTTATCAGTGTTCACGTCTGATCTGCCAGCCACTAAATGTCAAATCAGGCTAAAGTCGTGCTTCAAATGGCCCCGCCCGTTTTTTGGGCGATTTCAGTCAGGTTGAAAATCGCCCAGAAGTCTCTCATAGCCTGTCATGTAAAATCAATTTTTTTCACATTTCAAAGCTTTCAATACATTCTCTATGGGTGTCTGTGGGCATGCACTTACGCGCTTTCGTCATACGTGACGTAACGTTGAACGTAACTAAGACAATGGCGGCTAGCAGCGTCTATGTTTCGACCTGCAGTGTGGCGTTATTTTATGTTTTTAATTTGTAGACTTAGTTTACAAACATTCTGCAAACATTCTGCTTTGGACTGATCTTCGGTTTTGGACTGATCTTGTTGATCGTGTACATACCCGCTACGAACGGACTAAATAATGAAAACGCTGCAGGCAGCTGTAATCCCAATACAGCTGGGAGACTTGGCTGGATGACAGAGTCCCGGACAGAGAAGTGGAGCCGGCCGGCTTCACCCTGGTCAGAGCGGACCGCGATCCTGGTAAGAGAGCGACTCTGTACCCCGACATTGAACTGCTTTCTGTGTCATTGAACCTTACTATTGTTGATAAAACAAGTTTACTGGAGAACGGAGACCAAGTAGAGACTTTTGGACAAGGTGGATAATTGTATAATATAAGGCAGTTTATTCAGAGGTAAAGATATCTGGAATCGCGTGCACGGACCCGTTCGTCAAACTCGTAGGGAGTTTATCAGAAGAGCCCCTAAACATTGTGTGCTGACATTTTATACAATAAAATGAAGTAGGTTGAATCTAGTAGTTCTGATCTTCTGATTGGTCCTGATGAGTTGGGCGAGGTCACCTCCAGGCTAGTGTCACTGTTGCATTGGCTCTGAGTCGGGTTCTCTGTCTTCAGATGTTCAGCCTAAGAGAAGAGGATTTGTGTGTGTGTGTGTGTGTTTGTTATCAGTGTGTGTGTGTGTTTGTTATCAGTGATGATGTGTGTGTGTGTGTGTGTGTTAATCAGTGATGATGTGTGTGTGTGTGTGTGTGGGTGTGTGTGGGTGTGTGTGTGTGTGTCCTCAGGGCAAGAACTCGTGAGTTGGAAGAACTGAGAGACCTATGGCGTGGGTGTTATCCTTAGCCACCTGCTGACAAGGCTGACAAGATAGGACTCTTGTTCATTATATTGAATACAAAGGCCCAACACAAAATGGGTCATGCACAAGATTTTAGTCAGACCAAGCTATAACATTATATATTTACTACGACAGTACATTCAACCAAAAGCTAATATAACAAAGGCATCAGAGATTATTTATAATCTGTCACAGAAACTGGAATCCATCTCCCCAGATCAGTCAATAAATGCTTCTGGTATTGACTTATATGCTGCCCCTGTCTTCATGTTGTTGCTGGACATATCTTTTTAAAAATGTGTGTAGGTCACCTAAATCATCAGAAAAATTGCCCCTCCTGAGAATTTTTTCAGGAGCCGCCACTGGTCACCAGCAAAGCACCCCCACACCATAACACCTCCTCCTCCATGCTTTACGGTGGGAAATACACATGCGGAGATCATCCGTTCACCCACACCGCATCTCACAATGACACAGCAGTTGGAACCAAAAGTCTCCAATTTGGATTCCAGACCAAAGGACAAATTTCCACTGGTCTAATGTCCATTATTCATGTTTCTTGGCCCAAGCAGGTCTCTTCTTCTTATTGGTGTCCTTTAGTAGTGGTTTCTTTGCAGCAATTCGACCATGAAGGCCTGATTCACACAGTTCCCTCTGAACAGTTGATGTTGAGATGTGTCTATTACTTGAACTCTTTGAAGCATGTACACTGCTCAAAAAAATTAAGGGAACACTTAAACAACACATCCTAGATCTGAATGAATGAAATAATCTTATTAAATACTTTTTTCTTTACATAGTTGAATGTGCTGACAACAAAATCACACAAAAATTATCAATGGAAATCAAATTTATCAACCCATGGAGGTCTGGATTTGGAGTCAGCCTCAAAATTAAAGTGGAAAACCACACTACAGGCTGATCCAACTTTAATGTAATGTCCTTAAAACAAGTCAAAATGAGGCTCAGTAGTGTGTGTGGCCTCCACGTGCCTGTATGACCTCCCTACAACGCCTGGGCATGCTCCTGATGAGGTGGCGGATGGTCTCCTGAGGGATCTCCTCCCAGACCTGGACTAAAGCATCCGCCAACTCCTGGACAGTCTGTGGTGCAACGTGGCGTTGGTGGATGGAGCGAGACATGATGTCCCAGATGTGCTCAATTGGATTCAGGTCTGGGGAATGGGCGGGCCAGTCCATAGCATCAATGCCTTCCTCTTGCAGGAACTGCTGACACACTCCAGCCACATGAGGTCTAGCATTGTCTTGCATTAGGAGGAACCCAGGGCCAACCGCACCAGCATATGGTCTCACAAGGGGTCTGAGGATCTCATCTCGGTACCTAATGGCAGTCAGGCTACCTCTGGCGAGCACATGGAGGGCTGTGCGGCCCCCCAAAGAAATGCCACCCCACACCATGACTGACCCACCGCCAAACCGGTCATGCTGGAGGATGTTGCAGGCAGCAGAACGTTCTCCACGGCGTCTCCAGACTCTGTCACGTCTGTCACATGTGCTCAGTGTGAACCTGCTTTCATCTGTGAAGAGCACAGGGCGCCAGTGGTGAATTTGCCAATCTTGGTGTTCTCTGGCAAATGCCAAACGTCCTGCACGGTGTTGGGCTGTAAGCACAACCCCCACATGTGGACGTCGGGCCCTCATACCACCCTCATGGAGTCTGTTTCTGACCGTTTGAGCAGACACATGCACATTTGTGGCCTGCTGGAGGTCATTTTGCAGGGCTCTGGCAGTGCTCCTCCTGCTCCTCCTTGCACAAAGGCGGAGGTAGCGGTCCTGCTGCTGGGTTGTTGCCCTCCTACGGCCTCCTCCACGTCTCCTGATGTACTGGCCTGTCTCCTGGTAGCGCCTCCATGCTCTGGACACTACGCTGACAGACACATCAAACCTTCTTGCCACAGCTCGCATTGATGTGCCATCCTGGATGAGCTGCACTACCTGAGCCACTTGTGTGGGTTGTAGACTCAGTCTCATGCTACCACTAGAGTGAAAGCAATGCCAGCATTCAAAAGTGACCAAAACATCAGTCAGGAAGCATAGGAACTGAGAAGTGGTCTGTGGTCACCACCTGCAGAACCACTTCTTTATTGGGGGTGTCTTGCTAATTGCCTATAATTTCCACCTGTTGTCTATTCCATTTGCACAACAGCATGTGAAATGTATTGTCAATCAGTGTTGCTTCCTAAGTGGACAGTTTGATTTCACAGAAGTGTGATTGACTTGGAGTTACATTGTGTTGTTTAAGTGTTCCCTTTTTTTTTTTAGCAGTGTATTTGGGCTGCAATTTCTGAGGCTGGTAACTCTAATGAACTTATCGTCTGCAGCAGAGGTAACTCTGGGTCTTCCTTTCCTGTGGTGGTCCTCATGAGAGCCAGTTTCATCATAGCGCTTGATGGTTTTTGCGACTGCACTTGAATAAACTTTAAAAGTTCTTGAAATGTTCCGTATTGACTGACCTTCATGTCTTCAAGTAATGACGGACTGTAGTTTCTCTTTGCTTATTTGAGCTGTTCTTGCCATAAAATGGCCTTGGTATTTTACCAAATAGGGCTATCTTCTGTATACCCCCCTACCTTGTCACAACACAACTGATTGGCTGAAACGCATTAAGAAGGAAATAAATTCCACAAATTAACTTTTAAGAAGGCACACCTGTTCATTGAAATGCATTCCAGGTGACTACCTCATGAAGCTGGTTGAGAGAATGCCAAGAGTGTGCAAAGCTGTCATCAAGGCAAAGGGTGGCTATTTGAAGAATCTCAAATATAAAATATATTTTGATTTTGTTTAACACTTTTTTGGTTACTACATGATTCCATATGTGTTATTTTATGGTTGTGATGTCTTCACTATTATTCTACAATGTAGAAAATAGCAAGAAACAAGAAAAACACTGGAATGAGTAGGTGTGTCCAAACTTTTGACTGGTACTGTATATTATCCATGTCCTTGTTCAGCCATGACTCAGAGAAACAGAGGATATTACACTTCTTCAGGTCCCATTGATAGGATAGTCTCAAACGGAGCTCATCCAGTTTGTTCTCTAGTGATTGTACGTTCACCAATAGAACGGAGGGTAGAGGCTGTTTATTAACTCACCAACGTAGTCTCGTCAGGAAGCTCGTTTGCCTCTTTTGCGCCGTCTCTTCCTCTTTCGAGTCCCGGGGATTAGGGCCTGGTCAGGAATGAGCACTACATCCACAGCTGCTGACTCGTTGAAGTAGAAATCTTCATCCACATCGAGGTTAGTGATCACTGTTCTGATGTCCAGAAGCTGTTTTCGGTCATAGGAAATGATAGGGGAAATATTATGTACAAAAAAACACACAAAATAGCAGAATTGGTCAGGGGACCGTAAGTCGTCAGCTATCCACTGCAGCGTCATCTTGTAGATGCCCCAACCCAATACCTTACAGTACCTATTATCTTCATAATCATTATCATCACAGTCACAGAACACGTACACCACTGTACTGTAAGTCTGGAAAAACAGAAAACAGAAAAAGCCAATGTGCAAGAGGAGAAGAAGAGGAAGAGGAAGAGGAGGATGTTTTTGTGATGAAAGGAAGATGAAGAAATGTCTGTTGATGACAACGTGTCTATCACACTCACACACACGGACACACACACACAAACACACAAACACACGGACACACAGACACACAGACACACACACACAAACACACAAACATTGCAGACGGACAGTGAGTGAGCAGTGTGTTCTGTTCTCGCTGCATGATCAGGTGATGATTGAGTGCAGTCAGCAGATCTCTTTCTTTCTCTCTCTCTCTCTCTCCAACACCATCTTACAGCCTTCTATGATGTCATTTCAGATGACTTACAGGAAGCAGAACTCAATGCTCATAATTATATATCAATACCAACATATGTTTCCCATCACCGCTGCCATCCATGTGTGAAATGGGTGTCTGACTGTTGGGGGTCTCATTATACTGTGGAGGTATGTAGTGTAGCATAATGGATGATAGCTACACTGGTCACACTGACTAACATGGTTATTCTGATAGCTACACCTTTCTCTCTCTCCCTGGTCACACTGACTAACACGGTTATTCTGAAGATAATCTTGGGGCGAGGCACTTGAGATGTCGTAGGATTTTGCATACACCACAGACATTGGTTTTTGGTTGTATTTGAAAATGATTGTATATGATGCTAGGTGAGAATGGAATCCTTCCTTCCATTTGGACTGTGGTAGGTCAATATGGTTTGATTACTTATTCACTGAGCACTGCTCCGGACTGACTTGAATGAGTATCTTGTTGTTTTCCTGCTTTTGGGTCTATTTCATGTCTTTGTCATTAGATAAAGGCCAATACCAGGCAACTGCGAAGACTTGAGCCGTCATGGATACTTGGCTTACTTCTTGGTTAATTTCCTATTATGTCCAAATAAGGGCAAAGGTCAATGGGGGTGACAACCATTAGAGTGTTTAGCTCCGCTGGTGAGAGCCGGTCAATGGAGGGGACAGGGAAGCTAAACCCCACTTAGACAACAGCAGGATGCTCCGTTTAAATGACTGCATCTACATTTAAGCTTCTGTTCACATACATATGGGTGCATACAGACACACACACACTGACTTGCGTGCGTGCACACACACACACACACACGCTGTCAAAGAGAGAAATAATACGTGAATACCAAGTTTATACAAGGCCATGTCATTCTTCAAGGTAATTGTAACAGGCACCCAAAATAATCGAATTTGGAGCTTAAGGATGCATTTTAGTCCACATAAGGAACAGCTAGAGAACACTATAGGGAGCCCTGTCTTGTTGCTCCAAAGTCCATGACGTGGCTTAATAGTCTCACAGAATTCATAAGACGCCCCTGAAGGCTCCCATAATCTCTGCTTTTTTCCTTCTTAATAGGAGATAATACAAGTGTTGCGCCTGATGAATCAATATGCAACAGCGGCTTCAGTTTGATAATTAATACCGACGTTGGAAATAGATTTGTGTGCAGGTCTCATAGTCTGATGCTGGAGCTCTCTCTCTCTCTCTCTCTCTCTCTCTCTCTCTCTCTCTCTCTCTCTCTCTCTCTCTCTCTCTCTCTCTCTCTCTCTCTCTCTCTCTCTCTCTCTCTCTCTCTCTCTCTCCTCCTCCCTCCGTGCCTCTCCACCCGCCAAGCCCTCGTTCCACGGTTCCAGACCCGTATCCACATCCCATTGAACTAATCTCATTTTTTCAATAGCGTTAATGCTTTGACTAAAGCCTGTTATCTCATTATGGGGCCCACGATGGGATTTGATGGAATCCTGACATCTGTATTCATTTGCCTCGAAATTAGTCTTGACACAAATTTAATGAAAAAACACTTGGAACAGTCAAGATTAGAAGTCAAGCCAAGTAACTATCACAGAAGAGGGAAATGTCATTTATTTTTTGGTTTTGGTTCCATTTTTGGGAGGGTGGATTAATAATATTCTTTGGCAATGTTTTTTATTTTGTCTTGTTTTTTTGGTTTTTGAGTTACTTCAATATTTTTTCATGTAAAAAAAGAGAAGACCTGCCGAGTGCCGACCTATGACCTATGACCTATGACCTACGCCAATGATCATGTACCCTGTGCCATTCTGTTTTTATTGTATCACAATTCTCGATCCGACATGGACCCCAACCAATACTGAGATGAGAAGAGCGTTCCATCTCTGTATCGACAGCCACCTAAATTACCACCACCTCCCCCCCCTCACTCCTCCCTCGCTCCTCTCTTCCCCCTAGTAGAGGTTGTATCAGTAGCACCACTGATAATTCCCTCAGT